>NC_082717.1:27342666-27643832 GCF_030144855.1 Hypanus sabinus
CCTTCAGTTGTTCAAGCCACAAACAACGGAATGGGGAAGAAATGTGATCTAAGTGACTTCCACAATGGAATGACTTTTGAGTATCTCAGAAGCTTCTAAGCTCCTGGGATTTTCATGCACCACAGTCCCTAGAGTTTACAGAGAATGGTGCATTAAACACAAAACCACAAGTGAGCAACAGTTCTGTGGGTAAAAACAGCTTGTTAATGAAAGAGATCAGAGGAGAATGGCTAAACTGGTTCAAGTTGACCAGGAAGATGACAGCAAATCAAATGACAATGTGTTACAACAGTGCAGTGCAGAAGAGCATCTCCAAACACACAACACGTAGAACCTTAAATTGGATCAGTTACTGCAGGAGAAGACCATGAACATACACTCAGTGGCACTTTATAGGTACAGAATATCAATGAACTCTTAATGTTTCTTGCTTGAGGAGTTCTTCTTGAACAGATGACCAGTTCCTGGAATATACTCGGCAAGCAGCTTTATAGGACCCTGGTCAGACCCCACTTGGAGTACTACGAGCAGTTCTGGTTGCCCACTACAGGAAGGTTGAGGAGACCATAGAAAGGGTGCAGAGGAGATTTATAAGGATGTTTCACTGAACACCTACGCTCTGTCTGCCAGAGAGAGCAGGATCTCCCAGTGGCCACACATTTTAATGGCACATCCCATTCCCATTCTGATATGTCTATCCATGGCCTCCACTACTGTCAAGATGAAGCCACACAGGTTGGAGGATCAACAGGTTGGGTAGCCTCCAACCTGATAGCATGAACATTGACTACTCTAACTTCTGTTAATGCCCCTCCTCCCCTTCATACCCCATCACTGATTTATTTATTTCCCCCTTCTCTCTCCCCCCTCTCTCCCCCTTCTCTCTCTCCCCCCTTCTCTCTCTCCCCCCTTCTCTCTCTCCCCCCTTCTCTCTCTCCCCCCTTCTCTCTCTCCCCCTTTCTCTCTCTCCCCCCTTCTCTCTCTCCCCCTTCTCTCTCTCCCCCTTCTCTCTCTCCCCCTTCTCTCTCTCCCCCCTTCTCTCTCTCCCCCCTTCTCTCTCTCCCCCCTTCTCTCTCTCCCCCCTTCTCTCTCTCCCCCCTTCTCTCTCTCCCCCCTTCTCTCTCTCCCCCTTCTCTCTCTCCCCCTCTCTCTCTCCCCCCTTCTCTCTCTCCCCATCTCTCTCTCCCCCCATCTCTCTCTCCCCTCTTCTCTCTCTCCCCCCTTCTCTCTCTCCCCCTTCCCTCTCTCCCCTTCTCTCTCTCCCCCTTCTCTCTCTCCCCCTTCTCTCTCTCCCCCTTCTCTCTCTCCCCTTCTCTCTCTCCCCTTCTCTCTCCCCCTTCTCTCTCTCCCCCTTCTCTCTCTCCCCCCTTCTCTCTCTCCCCCTTCTCTCTCTCCCCCCTTCTCTCTCTCCCCCCTTCTCTCTCTCCCCTTCTCTCTCCCCTTCTCTCTCCCCCTTCTCTCTCCCCCTTCTCTCTCCCCCTTCTCTCTCCCCCTTCTCTCTCCCCCCTTCTCTCTCACCCCTTCTCTCTCACCCCTTCTCTCTCACCCCTTCTCTCTCACCCCTTCTCTCTCACCCCTTCTCTCTCACCCCTTCTCTCTCACCCCTTCTCTCTCACCCCTTCTCTCTCACCCCTTCTCTCTCACCCCTTCTCTCTCACCCCTTCTCTCTCACCCCTTCTCTCTCACCCCTTCTCTCTCACCCCTTCTCTCTCACCCCTTCTCTCTCACCCTTCTCTCTCACCCCTTCTCTCTCACCCCTTCTCTCTCACCCCTTCTCTCTCACCCCTTCTCTCTCACCCCTTCTCTCTCACCCCTTCTCTCTCACCCCTTCTCTCTCACCCCTTCTCTCTCACCCCTTCTCTCTCACCCCTTCTCTCTCACCCCTTCTCTCTCACCCCTTCTCTCTCACCCCTTCTCTCTCACCCCTTCTCTCTCACCCCTTCTCTCTCACCCCTTCTCTCTCACCCCTTCTCTCTCACCCCTTCTCTCTCACCCCTTCTCTCTCACCCCTTCTCTCTCACCCCTTCTCTCTCACCCCTTCTCTCTCACCCCTTCTCTCTCACCCCTTCTCTCTCACCCCTTCTCTCTCACCCCTTCTCTCTCACCCCTTCTCTCTCACCCCTTCTCTCTCACCCTTCTCTCTCACCCCTTCTCTCTCACCCCTTCTCTCTCACCCCTTCTCTCTCACCCCTTCTCTCTCACCCCTTCTCTCTCACCCCCTTCTCTCTCACCCCTTCTCTCTCACCCCTTCTCTCTCACCCCTTCTCTCTCACCCCTTCTCTCTCACCCCTTCTCTCTCACCCCTTCTCTCTCACCCCTTCTCTCTCACCCCTTCTCTCTCACCCCTTCTCTCTCACCCCTTCTCTCTCACCCCTTCTCTCTCACCCCTTCTCTCTCACCCCTTCTCTCTCACCCCTTCTCTCTCACCCCTTCTCTCTCACCCCTTCTCTCTCACCCCTTCTCTCTCACCCCTTCTCTCTCACCCCTTCTCTCTCAACCCTTCTCTCTCAACCCTTCTCTCTCAACCCTTCTCTCTCAACCCTTCTCTCTCAACCCTTCTCTCTCAACCCTTCTCTCTCAACCCTTCTCTCTCACCCCTTCTCTCTCACCCCTTCTCTCTCACCCCTTCTCTCTCACCCCTTCTCTCTCACCCCTTCTCTCTCACCCCTTCTCTCTCACCCCTTCTCTCTCACCCCTTCTCTCTCACCCCTTCTCTCTCACCCCTTCTCTCTCACCCCTTCTCTCTCACCCCTTCTCTCTCACCCCTTCTCTCTCCCCCTTCTCTCTCCCCCTTCTCTCTCCCCCTTCTCTCTCCCCCTTCTCTCTCCCCCTTCTCTCTCCCCTTCTCTCTCCCCCTTCTCTCTCCCCCTTCTCTCTCCCCCTTCTCTCTCCCCCTTCTCTCTCACCCCTTCTCTCTCACCCCTTCTCTCTCACCCCTTCTCTCTCACCCCTTCTCTCTCACCCCTTCTCTCTCACCCCTTCTCTCTCACCCCTTCTCTCTCACCCCTTCTCTCTCACCCCTTCTCTCTCACCCCTTCTCTCTCACCCCTTCTCTCTCACCCCTTCTCTCTCACCCCTTCTCTCTCACCCCTTCTCTCTCACCCCTTCTCTCTCACCCCTTCGCTCTCCCCCTTCTCTCTCCCCCTTCTCTCTCCCCCCTTCTCTCTCCCCCCTTCTCTCTCCCCCCTTCTCTCTCCCCCCTTCTCTCTCCCCCCTTCTCTCTCCCCCCTTCTCTCTCCCCCCTTCTCTCTCCCCCCTTCTCTCTCCCCCCTTCTCTCTCCCCCCTTCTCCCTCCCCCCTTCTCTCTCCCCCTCTCCCCCCTTCTCCACCCCCTCTCTCCCCCCTCTCTCCACCCCCTGTCTCCCCCCCTCTCTCTCACCTCCCCAGTTCTTTCTCCCTAGGCCTCCCGTCCCATGATCCTATCCCTTCTCCAGCTCTGTATCCCTTTTGTCAATCACCTTTCCAGCTCTTGGCTTCACCCCACCCCCTCCGGTCTTCTCCTATCATTTTGGATTTCCCCCTCCCCCTCCTACTTTCAAATCTCTTACTATCTTTTATTTCAGTTAATCCTGAGGAAGGGTCTCGGCCCGAAACATCAACTGTGCTTCTTCCTATAGATGCTGCCTGGCCTGCTGGATTTCCACCAGCATTTTGTGTGTTGCTTTACAAGGATGTTGCCTGGATTGGGGAGCGTGCCTTCTGAGAATAGATTGAGTGAACTCAGCCTTTTCTCCTTGGAGCGGTGGAGGATGAGAGGTGACCTGATAGAAGTGCATAACATGATAACAGGCATCGATCGTGTGCGTAGTCAGACGCTTTTTCCCAGGGCTAAAATAGCTAACATGAGAGGGCACAGTGTTAAGGTGCTTGGAAGTAGGTACAGAGGAGATGTCAAGGGTAAGTTTTTTTTTACAGAGTGGTGAGTGTGTGGAATGGACTGCCAGCGACGGTGGTGGAAGCAGATAAGATAGGGTCTTTTAGAAGACTCCTGGATAGGTACATGGAGCTTAGAAAAATAGAGGGCTAAAGTTAACCCTAGGTAATTTCTAAAGTAAGTACGTGTTTGGCACAGCATTGTGTGCTGAAGGGCCTGTATTATGCTGTAGGGTTTCTATGTTAAGCAATATAGTGAATATTACAAAGAACTATGAGCTGAAAATTTAACTGATCTAAGCAGGTCAACTGATAAGATACAAAAACAAAATCTAGAAAGTAAATTTTTCCCACTTTTAGTTTCACTAGAGGCAAACTGAGAAACAGGTAGGCTTTCCAATGGTGAGTCATTTAAAGAATATCCTGAAATGGCCAGGCCTCCCGATCCTCTGGAAGCCTTGCTGCAGAAAGCAGGAAAGAAGGACAAAATCTAGTGAGCTGTTTGGAGAAACAGCAGCATTTCCCTCGGTCCCAGCAAACCCCATGCCAATCTCCCCAGTCTTTCACCCATCACCAGAATCCAATGTGATGTATCTCTTCCTGCCCACCCCATTCCCCCACACCCACTACTCTAAAACTGAGCAGCTCACAAAGGTGGCTCTCCATTATTTTTCTAAGGGAATACAAATTTTCAGCACAGGAATGAGCAGAGAACACTGACCCACTATACATCTTTGGGCATCTGACATTTCTGTGCGCTGCCAAATACTGTTATTCTAGAGCCAAGAATATAAATCAGACAAACTTCTAAATATGCAAGAGGTAAACAACTGTGACAGATGAAAGGTATTTGTTGCCCTACCATATGAATTCTTAATACACAGGTATAAAAAGAATAACTGGAATGCCTAATAGAGTGTTTACTTTTATTTCAGATACTTGTTCAAAGCCTTGGTTGGTCAGGCAGTGTAATGAAACATTGCACTGCTGTAAAGTTATATTCAGTAATGCAAAACATAGAAAAATATACTTTGCCTCGTGGCATTTCAGGAAAAGTCATTTGCACATGGGTAGCACAGGGGAAATAAACAGAAGCTGCAAAATTGTGCCGTCTCTTTATTTATTATTTTCATGTAAAATCTGGGGGCTTAATGAAGTCAAGACATGACATAGCTGCAAGCTCTTCTCTTTGATAAGTGCAGCAGTTCACTGAATTGAGCACTGCAGGGACAGAGGAACATGGCTCGATTTCCTCATCTTGCGTCTTCTCGCACCTATTCCCTCAGTGAAACTGATTGCAAATCATCCCTGTGGCGCATTAGTAGCGTAACAAGGTAGTATGTCAGTGTTGCACTAATGAGGTTAAACTCTGAAGCGGCATCTTCAGCACATTAATGCTCAAAGTAAGCACACATTTCAGAATCAAGTTAAGTATCACCGATGTACGTTATGAAATTTGTTGTCCTTGAGCAGCAATACACATGGTTAAATTAAATAAGTTGTGCAAAAATTAAAATAGATAAAAAGTAGTGAAATGGTGTCCATGGGTTCAATGTCCATACAGAAATAGGATGGCCGAGGGGAAGAAGCTGTTCCTGAATCATTGAGTATGTGCCTTCAGGCTCATAACTTGAACCTTCAGTCTCAGGACAGATCATAACCAACCTCAGGTTTGCTGTTGACATTGATCTGGCAGGAAGCGAGGGTGAATTGGCCTGCCTTCTGAACCATCTGGATGATACATCTATTAGATATGGCATGGAGATCAGTGTAGAGAAAACCAAGCTGATTGGAAACAGTGAGGAGCCAATCAGGACAAAAATATACTCAGTGGACAAGAACAAGAGACTATCAAGCAGTTCATGTATCTTGGCGCCTTCATCAACCAATAAGAATCAAAGTCTGAAGTACTTACAAGGACAGCCCAAATGACAGCAATGCTAGCTAAACTAAAACCTACTCAGAGAGACGATAACAAAGTTCTTAGTTCCAAGTTGAAATTCCTGCATGCACTTGTGATCTCCATCTTCTTGCATGCATGTGAATCATGGACTTTAACAGCAGAACCGCAAAAGAAGATCCAGGCTGTAGAAATGAGGTACTTCAGAAAGCTCTTTGGTAGCTCCAATATGGACCATGTCTCCAATGATGAAGGATCATCACTCAGCACATGAGACACTGAAGATCTACCATCCACGGTAAAGAAGTGGAAACTCAGATTATATGGTCACATAACAAAACCAAGTGGACTCTCAAAGACTGTTTTTCAGGGAATGGTGCAAGGGAAAAGAAAAAGGGGCATGCAAGGGAAGAAATGGACAGACAATGTTGCAGAGTGGACTGGAGAGAACTTTGCCACAACCCAGACACTTACCTCTAAGCATGAGAGAATGGAAGCAACTGATGCAGCACTCATCTGTACAGCACCCAGGCAGATTGCAGGATCCATAATTGTAACCTCCTTCAAAACCATTTAATGGTGTTCAGGAAATGGACAATACATGTGGACTAATTAGCAACTTACTGTTCAGTAATACAGTACTTCATTTCTTCATGTATCCGGTTTGGCTACAGTGTGCAACTTACTGGCTAATTTGCTAACTGATATTATCTGATAAGGAAAGTAGTTTGATAATTGATATGACTAATATATAAGGAAAGGAATACAAATATTGATTATAGGAAATTTCATATGATGTACACATTTTCTCTTTTATTCTGTATATGTATAATAATCTTAAACCACTGGGCAAGATGATGATGCATACACTGCAGGTGAGCTTCAGATTCCAGTAGAATATCAATTACTATGAGGCAGACCTTTGGTGCCTGTATGGTTCCATCCAACAACATGCTTTCATATTAAAATAAGTGCTTTTCAGTGGCTTTTTAATCTCTCTCTCTCCCTCTCTCCCTCTCCCCCTCTCCCCCTCTCCCCCTCTCCCCCTCTCCCCCTCTCCCCCTCTCCCCCTCTCCCCCTCTCCCCCTCTCCCCCTCTCCCCCTCTCCCCCTCTCCCCCTCTCCCCCTCTCCCCCTCTCCCCCTCTCCCCCTCCTGCATTCTAAAGAATTTACAGTCCTCATCTATTCAATCTTTCCATATAACTCGGGCCCACCATAACTTGTAACATCCTTGTAATTTTTTCTGCACTCTTTCAACCTTGTTTACATTTCTCTGTAGGTAAGTGGCCAAAACTGCACACAATACTCCAAATTAGACCTCACCAAAGTCTTATACAACTTCACCATAATATCCCAATCATATCATTAGATTCCAAAATGAAGAAAACATACTCACTTATACTGTTACCAAGATTACTTCAGTTTTTCTGTAAAACTCTGCCTGTAAGATTTCTCATCAAATCAGGTCACCTGTGTTTCAGTCCCTAATGCCACTAAATTATAGTCAGTTGACTGAATAGAGCTCTACAACCTCAGGGGTCTCTGCCTTAGAGGCAAGATAATTATAATTATGAGAAGACTTAACATCAAATCAATACCTATTTCATTACACCAATTATTGTGTTCCTTTTCCTTTGTCACTATCACCATAACATGCCTTTTCAGCCTGATGGACTAAGAGTCCAGATATAAAGGATACTGCAGCCACTGTATTCTGGCATGATAGAACATACATTCTCAAGTGATGATACATGTGAGTGAATATTGATAAAATATGATTGCAATTTGATGCCAAAGCTAGAATTAAGTACTACATTTACTTAATGTATCTTTTTTTAAAATGCCATATTCTGAGCTATTTAAGAGTTGCACAAGTTATTATTACATATGTGTAGTTTTCATTGTGCTGATCCCTGTCCTCTGTGTCAGAACTTTGCCTTACTTTGAAGTTCCCAGACATCATCATGCTTTCCCACTCAATGACCAGCTGTCACTGTCAGTGAGGGAAGGTCAACTTTTCTGTTAACAAAACACAGATTTGGGGTGATTCTCTTTAATTTGTTACTTTCTAATCAGAAAACAGAAGATATGCTGTTTACACAAAGTTAAATGTGGATTCTGATCATGTGTATGTGTGTCTCTTTACATGCAGGTCCATATATCTTTGTGTTTGTATGGCACACTAATGGGAAGTGTTTCCTTCTTGGTCGTGGAGAATAAAACCAATGAGGAATATGTCAGGATGCTATGGGAATTTGGAAATATTACTGGCTCAGGAAGCTGGCAAAAGATCACATTGTCATTGCCTGATGTGTCTGACAGGTATGTGTTCTGTTCCTCACCTGATAAAAACATGTGTTCAATTGCTTTACTGAGGAGCTGTCCATGGTGCTGCCCACTTTCATTTGTAGTGTTTCTGTGCATTAGTTTTATATAATATAAATTTATGTAGGAAGATAATATAAGATGCAGAAGCAGCAATGTCACTGATTGGCAGATACAGGCAACATATTGCCTCTGTCTGTTCCAGTTTCTTAAATTCTTCAACTCCAGTTACCTGCCTTTTTCCCATAATCCTTGCATCTGATAAATCAATCACAGTTTTAATTATACGCATTAACCTATACTCCACAAGTCCTTGGAGTAGGGAATTCCAGGGACTCATCTCTTCAAGAGAGAAAAATACTCATCTGGTTCTCAAATATACTACACCTTTTGTCTGTAACATATTTTGAGATTCTGACCGCAGGAAGGCATTCAGACAGCAAAACCCTCACAGTTCCCCTGGATATCATATATGTGTCAATGCCTTCACCTGATATTCTAATAAACAACAGAGAATATAAACCTAATTGATTAAGTTTATCTCTTAAAACTATACCCCCATACTTGGAATCAAGCTCAGGAAACCTTTCTGTGCTGCCTCCGATACAAATACGTCCTTCCTTCATTGAATACAAAAGAACAAGTGTTTCTTTTTACTTATTAAGCAAATCAAAGAAAGTTAAAATGCAAAATAATAATTGAAAATAAAGTTCAATGAATAAAAGTAATAACTCAATGAAAAAATTACAAAAACTGGGAGACATAGAAATTTGGTTTATAATATTAATTGGCATATGAGTGGTTTAGGTTATGTCACCTGTAGTTTAGATTTGCTGGCATTCAGCTTTTTAAATGGAATTAAGTCCCAGACTTCTGCACATGCTCTAGGAAAAGTAGAAATTGGAGACCTGATGACAAATTTGAAGACCAAATCTCTCAATGGTAGTCTGTTCTTGTTTGTACTTGAGAAAAATGAATGCCAATGACAGGAAAGTCTCTCCATAAATGTCACCAGATCTTTTTAGAGAAGTTTTGTGCTTGTCAGTGTAATCACTATCACTCTGCCTTCCCTGATAAACAAGCAGAGTCTGCCAATCAGGTACAACAGATTATGCTAAATCATGGCAAAGTCCAGTGCAGCTTCAGAGTTTCTCTTCTTTTGGGACAGTGATGACAATGTGTCAGACTGACTCTATCAGACAAATGGCTAACCTATCAGCAGAATACAGCACGGACAGATGAGTCTGTATGCTTAGTATTGGTATGTGTTTTTTTTCCACTCTTCAACCAATAGTTGTATTGTGTGGAAACTTTTTGATTAAACATAAGAGACTGAGCCTCAATTTTCTCAATGCCCAATGCCATTAAACAGTACTTTCCACCAGAAATGATGGTAAGGATACGGTTTCTCTTCCTGAAACTTATAAAACATGCCAAATGATAGCAAAATATTTCACAGTTTGTTTTGTCTCCTTTGCTCTCTGGCATATTTGAGCATAATTATCTACTGCACATACTACTAGTTTCTAATGCTGCAACTGATGTTCCGGGAGCTGGGGCTTAAACTTTGAAAAGTTAGCTTCCTCAACATCTTCAAATTCAAAGAAATTGGTATTGTTGAAAGTGAGACATTATGACAGTTGTAATATGATTGGCCAAAACTGTAAGTGGTCACCACTGTGAGTTCTCTTTATCCTACTTGAGAAACAACCCAAGAAGTTAAATTGAACCCATCATTTACCAGAAATGTTGCTGCATCTGCAGTATCCAGGATTGCCATCATTTCCCCCATGTAACCCTTAGGCAGATCAAGACTCCCACAGAAGTCTCAATTCAGCAGGGAACTCCAGCTTCTTTGGTTTCCCTGGGAACTGATGGCCAATTGACATTGGATGAAGGCACAGTTTCCTCATTTATTTTATGGAGCTCTGACACCAGAGATAAATTACAAATAATTTGCAATTTTTGTGCTAACAGAAATGCACAGTTTTTGTTTCTTTGTGCTGTGCTTTTCTTCTTTTTAAAAGTAAATTTTAAAATATGTTTCAGTCAGATAACAATTTTTAATTGTTTTGCAAGTTTTTAACTGTCAGAGACATCTTAACAGCTTTAACATTTTAGGGACACAACTTATCTATCTAACAAATTCCTTCAATGGGTTAGAGTTGTTGACTACAACTGAAAAGCCCCTTTACAGGTTTGATCTGTTCTCCAGGACCAAGTTGCCACTAGAAGTTTTGCTCCAGTTGGGTGGATAATGTAAACGTCTCTAATCATAGGAATTTGATCAAGATAGGAAACAAAGACAAGGGTGAACTTTTCCTCACCAAAGATTATTCATCACTCAAAATGTTTTTTAAAAATATTCAGCCCGTTTCGTTTTGTAAGTCCAATTTTCAGATAATTTAAGAAAGGAATTAATGATTCTTTTCACTCTAAAGTAGGATTTAGGTCTTCTATTTTGAGAATAATGCTTGCCCAACAGTCATTACAAAGTAGTTTTTTAAACAAAAGATTTATCTCATTGCTTGAAGATTGATACTGAGGAGTAGCCATACAGCCCGGTGCTAAATTTATATAATATTGAGATTGGCTGCATGATAAGTTAAAAACCTTTTGTCGAGGTGCATTTTAATATCACCAAATATACATGTTAGTCTTTCCTGAATGCTGTCTTGATATTGCCACCTCACTCTGTTGTGGGGTCTGTTCTATTTACTGATGATATAATGAACTAAGAAGAAATTTACCAAGTACTTTGGAAACATCATTTGGGCTTAAAGGCTTCAATCATATTCTGCAAACATACACTACTATTTACTTTAATTTGCTTTTGTTTGTTCTTCCTATATATAATTATGTTTAATTAGCACAAATGTTTTAAACTGACTGAGAAATGTCATTTCAAGTATATACAGTATTTTGTTGTATTGAGAATACAATTATGCATAACATGGTCATTTAGTGTGAGATTTAGTCATGGTATGAATTTACAACCAATTCAAATGTTCTTTTTTGTTTAGGCCATGATTTGTTTCCACTAATCAATGGAATGATCCTGGATCTCACTGGAATTTAGAAGATTGAGGGGGGATCTTATTGAAAAGTATAAAATTCTAAAGGGATTGGACAGGCTAGATGCAGGAAGATTGTTTCCGATGTTGGGGAAGTCCAGAACGAGGGGTCACAGTTTAAGGATAAAGGGGAAGCCTTTTAGGACTGAGATGAGGAAAAACTTCTTCACACAGAGAGTGGTGAATCTGTGGAATTCTCTGCCACAGGAAACAGTTGAGGCTGGTTCATTGGCTATATTTAAGAGGAAGTTAGATATGGCCCTTGTGGCTAAAGGGATCGGGGGGGGGGGGGTATGGAGAGAAAGCAGGTACAGGGTTCTGAGTTGGATGATCAGCCATGACCATACTGAATGGCGGTGTAGACTCGAAGGGTGGAATGGCCTACTCCTGCACCTATTTTCTATGTTTCTATAACAACATACTAGGAATAATGCCAGATCTGCCCAAAAACTTTGTGCATTCTGGACCACTGATAAATGTTACTAAAATAGTTATTTATCTCAAAATAATTTTGAAAGCCAATTGTAAACTTAATCTCAGTGGTGGGTAAAGTTCCAGTAGTATAATCAGAAACAAAATCACAAGTTAATTGGACAATATAGAAAGATTAGGGAAAGCCAGCATGAGCTTGTAAATTGTGTCCCACTAGTCTGACAGAGTTTATTGATGAAGTAACAGAATAATCAATGAGGGAAATTGTAGTTGATATTTTTGGAAGTGGTGTATCGGCATGAAAACACATTTAGCCAAGGAGCAGGAAGCAGAGTAGTACTGAGTTATTCTGCTGCTGCCCTCCAACTCTTTCTCCACTTCCTTTGACTGCATTGGTGCTGCTTCCTACGCTCATGCGGAACTTGTTAATATTATCACCTTCACTATGAACTTCCAATTTGTCCTCGAATTCACTCGGACCATTTCCTACACCTCTCTTCCTTTTCTGGATGTCTCTGCCTGCATCTCAGGAGGTAATCTATCAACGGACATTTGCTTTAAGCCCTGGGAGTATCTTATGAGAATTCCATCCCTTTCTTCTCAAGTTTCTCTGTCTCTGCCACATCCATTCTCAAAATGAGGCTTTCTACTTCTGGATATCTAAAATGTCCTCCTCCTTCAGGAAATGTTGCTTCCCCTGTACTGTGGTAAATGAAGCCTTTACTCCTATTTCCACCATTTCCTGGACGTCTGCTCTTCCTCCCTCCACCCAGAGATTACAAAGGGAGTTTCCTTAGTTCTCAGTTCTTACCCTATCAGACTTTGTATCCAGCATATCATCCATCATCATTTCCACCAGCTGTAACAGGTTCCTAATACCACTCTTCTCTTCCCTTTTCCACACCTTTTTGGATTCTGCAAAAACTACTCCCTCTAAATCCCCAGTTCACTCAATTCCAACCCAGGCACACTTCTGCATGCCCTGACACTCCCCACTACCCCGAAACCTACACCCTCACCACCATCCAGGAACCCAAGCTGAGGTCACTAGAGGTGCAAGCAATCAATGCGACAGGTGCCTGTTCTCTTACTTTGTAAGATCTAGAATTCTGGAACAAGCTCCTCAACAGTGATGGTCTGTGGGCTTTGGTGAGTATCAAGCTTCAGTGAGAAGGATAAGTATTAGTAAGGCAATGTTCTTTTTTTTTCTCTTTTTCATTAAAAGATATGGGAGCTAAGAGGGTCGTGAGAGTGTGGAATGAGCTGCCAGCACAAGTATTGCATGCGAGCTTGATCTCAATGTTTAAGCGGTTTGGATAGGTATGTGGATGATAGGGGTATGGGGGGGGGGGGGGGGTCGGCGATGGTCCCAGTGCAGGCAGATGGGAGCAGGCCTTTTAAATAGTTCAGCATGGAATAGATGGGCCAAAGGGCCTGTTTCTGTGCTGCACCTCTCTATAACTCCATGACTCTAAAGTAGTGATGTGCTCTTCAGTGGTATGTGGCATATCAAGGACATATCTGATGCCTCTGGTAACTATACCTGTAGGACATGTGACCAGATGCAGCTCCTGCCAGACTGCACAGAAAAGTTGAAGTTGCAGTTGGACACAAAATGGAGTGACCAGAATACAGAAACATAGTAGATAATTAACTTAGCAAGAGCACACACTGAAAGGAGGTGAGTGACCACTAGAAAGTTGTCCAGTAACAGCAGGCAAGAATGTCAGAAATGCCCTGTGTTCATTCCCATCTCAAAGAGGTATAGTATAGTGTATTGGATATTGGGAGCAGGCCTTCTGGGGGCAACAGCAGCAGCCTAGCTTTGAGACACAACAGAGGTTTATTTGTTGTAATGAAGGTCAAGAACAAGATGAGAAAAGTGTCGTTTGAGTATTTTATTGTAAAAGTGATAAGTAGTTGTTTCTTTGGCCACAAATAAGATTTCAGGATCATATGTTGCCTCCCTACTTCAAGGATCAAGAATCTCTCAAAACAAATAGCTGACATTCCGAAAGGTTCAGATAGGTGACATGGTAGCATAGAATGGGACACAATGCATCACAGAATGTGGGTTCAATTCCTGCCACTCTCTGTAAGGAGTCTGGGTTTACTCCAGGCGCCCCCACGTTCCAAAGACATGCAGGCATGTTATGTTAGGGCTGGAAGCATAATGACACTAGTGAACTGCCCCCAGCACAGCCCTTTATAGTGTTGGTCATTGAAACAAATGTTCCATTTCACTGTATGTTTTGATGTAATATGACAAATAAAGCTAATCTTTACTAGCCAGTCATCATGGTATCTGTTGATACCAACGATAACAGTAGGGAAAAGGACGAGGTCCTGTAATGTGAGTCCAGAGAACCGAAGGGATAGTGCAGGAGGGTGAGGTTTATATTCCTGGATCACTAGGACCATTTCTAGGGAAGGTGGGACTTGTACAAGTAGGACAGACTACATCTACACCAGAGCAGTAGCAACATGCTTTTGGGGAGATTGTACTGGTGCTGTCAGGGAAGTGTAAACTGAGTTGGCAGGGGAACGGGGCTCAGTTTAGATGTTCAGACGAGGAGGACAGTAACAGAAGAAAAATGTTTCGTAAGTCCAGAAAGTAGTTCAGGTGGTAAACGTAAAAAAAAAAGGAGAAAGCAGAGGGAAGAGAAGACACAGAAAGGTGTAGGTGCTGGAATATGGAGCAACACACAAGTTGCAGGAGGAACGCAGCAGGTCAGATGACATCAGTTTAGGGAAATGAATACTCAACATTTTGGGTCGCAGAATGGTGGACCTTGGACTGAAGGTTAGAGGGAAGTAGTGGAGGAGGGGAAATCAGTGGGAGGAGATTATGGGTGAGAAATTACAGAGTTTAATCTGAATAAATAGTGCATTCTGGGAGAGCCAATAAAGCAAGGACATGCTGTAAAATATGAATAGTAAGGCCCTATGGAGTACTGAGGGACAGAGGGATCTTGTGTGTACACATCCAATGACACTACAAAAATAGGGGAAGATAAATGGCACCTGGCTCAACTTCCATGCAGACCTTAAGCAGATATTAAAATTCTGTTCTTTTAAATCCCTCTGTGGCTTCATTCCTCCTCCTAGCCAATGTGCTCCTCCAATCCTTGCTTCTTGTATATGAGGGGTGATTGATATTTTCATGGCCTAAGGTAGAAGGATGCAATTTTAGAAAACCTAGCACATTTATTTTTCAACACAGTACCCTCCTACATTTACACACTTAGTCCAGCAGTCGTGGAGCATACGGATCTTGAACATCCAGAAAGTGTCCACAGATGGGTGATTGATAAGTTAATAACTCATCTCCTTCCACCTTAGGCTACAAACTTATCAATCAACCCTGATGAGTTATCTTCAACCTTTCTGCATAATCACTCAAAAAGTTGAACTGCATTTGCATGTAAAGAGAGCTGTATAACTCATCTCCTTCTACTTTAGGCCACAACCTTATCAACCACCCCTTGTACTTTGCTTCATCGAAGGCCCTACCTTCAGCTTCTTTTAAATGTTGAAATTACTTACTGCCTTGAAGTCCCCCTACTTGTTCTGTATCTCTAAGCATAATCTGTGAAATTCAATTCTCTGACCAATCTTTTGATAGCCTCAGTATGTCAGGTTTCATTTACTAATGCTTGCCTAAAGATCCTTTGAGTATTTTACTGCATTAGGGGAACTATATAAAAGAAAAATGGAAAACATCAACTGCTAGAAATCTGATATAAATTTGAGCTTCTCTTGTAGCAGAAAAGCGTTTACAACTCCTCAGAAGATCTGAGGAGTTCTAATGTGGTTTGGGAACCCACCTTCTGCATCAGTTTATATGTTGCAAATCCTGACTGTTCCTCTGCAATTTCTGAAAGAATTCATATTCATACTTCATAGGAAAACTACAGAGACATAAGAAACTTTTTCTTTGTCAGGAAAACTATGAAGGTCTGGTCTAGAGCATGGAAGGGGATATGTAATGCAAAAGAATAAAAAGAAAAATGCCAACATTGAAGCAAAATAGAAAAAGCACAACAGTGAATAAGTGCAAAAAGACCAGAACAAATTAGCTGAAAGAATATTAAAAGTTCTGTCCCAGCATTGTGGAGAGACAATTCGGTGTTCATCTAGTGGATCAGTGGCCTCACAGATCCGGAGACCTGACATCAGATGTTGTTTATGTGGAGTTTTCACATCTCCCTGTGATCACATAGGTTGCATTTGAGTGCTCTGGTTTGGTATCACATCCCAAAGATATTCAGGCTTTTTGGTTAATTGGCCGCTGTAAGTTATACACTAATGTGTAGGTCAATGGTAGAATCTTGGAGGAGTTGATGAAGTATAGAGAGAATGGGTTTAATGTAAGTAGGTCGACACGTGCCCAGTGGTGCAAAGGCTTATTTCTGTGTTGTACCTCCCTGTAACTTATAACATCTATAAATGATTATCAGTGCATGTCCAGTGAATGAGAAGAACAATGCATAATTTAGCAAACCATAGAAGGAGGGAGGCAAAGTACCCTTCAACTGTCTGAACAAGTTGTTACTGCAGCTGTATTTACCTTCTGCTACCCCATATGGAAAATAAAGAATAATGCTTACTTTATGCTGCACAGAACATTGCATATCATGTGTGAAAGAAAGCTCCAAGTCAAGGGTGTGCAGCACAGGCCCACGATCAAGCATACTTTCTTCAGCCAATGACTGGTGTGTCAAGGCTGACCTGGATGGGAAAGGCAGTTTCCCTGAGCAAATAGTTTTCACCACATTGAGTCCAGATATAATCGTTTGGTCTGACACCACTAGAGAAATGGTTATTGGTGAACTCTCGGTCCCCTGGGAAGACAACATCAATGAAGCCCACGAGTGCAAGTTAACCAAGTATGCAGAATTAAGATCAGAGTGCAGAGACAGAGGGTGGAAGGTCTCATGCTATCCATTCAAAGTAGGATGCCGTGGTTTTATTGTGTTCACTTTCCAGAAGTGGCTGCATGACCTTGGCTTTACTAGAAGAGAGATCCAGTCAACCAGCAGGGCTGTAGCTGAGGCAGCAGAGGCAGGATCATCATGGGTGTGGACCAAGTACGTCCAGAGGGGCAGATAGTCCATCCTTTGTAAACTCTTCAGTAGCTGCATAGATACCTGAAGAGTGGACTAACTGTTGGATGGAAGCGGCCAACAACTCTGATAGAGGCAGATGCCAAGTTGTTAAGCTCATCAGTGGGAGGTGGTGCTTTAGCACTGCTGGCCCACCACCTCGAGGGAGTCTTGATCATAAGCGGGCCAAAACTCCTGAAGACAGGTGGCAGATCAACTGATGATCCCACTGATGAAAGCACAGGACAGTTAACATCTTAGTCCACGTGTATTTTCAATTCCTTAGAAGCCTCCAGCTTCTATTCATTGCATCTTGCTTCTTTTCATCTTACATGCACTTAAATAGCTGTTATACAGGTGGGCATCAGTATCAATGAAAGAGCTGTGCTTTCTTCATGGAAACATAAATCATTTGGTAAACACACCCTGTGTTTACTGAAAATTCACTATCAAAACATTTGATTATTCCTCAACAGTATAAGCTAAGGACAAAACAGGAGAGGCTAACAATATCTAGGAAAACATGGGTGTAAGCTGTGTTTGAAGTGACCTTGTATGCAACATTTTAAAGTATTTGCTTCTCTCCTTCACTGGTTGGTTCTACCAGCAGAAAGTTTATCTAGCTTTGCAAATACATAAATTTAGCATATTATGTACAGCATCTGTTGATAGAAACAATTCTTGAATGACCTCCAGCATCTACCTTCAAAACTAAAAGAGCTACTCCTAATACATGAGGAGATAATCACATTAAAGAAAAATTAATTGAGTGCAGTGATCAACCTCCACAGCTGGCTTATGTATAAATTTAGATGTAAATAAGACAACATTCAAAATGACTTATTGAATGACTTATGATTTCCAGCTTGATGGTTTTCTGGCTCAATGATGTTGACCTTCTCATGAGCTGCTGTTTAGCCTCTGATCAGCAATTAATTTTCCTTTACTCTGTCAAGGCAAGCCCCCTTGGTTAATGTAAGTCATATCTTCCCCTTAACACATCATCTCCAGCAGGATGCATAAGGGGACAAATGTCAATCTATTCCCGTACCACCCTCACGCCGCTCAGAATCAGTGAATGAAAGTGCAGCAAGGGTGTTTTGATATGAAATATGGACCAGAGTTGCCCATTTTCCTTGGCAAACAAACGCTCTTCATAATCAAATGCAGATTCACGGGAAAATGTGTACTGGACGTGACAGTCAGGGGTCGAGCTGAAGTTTGCCTGATGGGCAACAGCAACTATGTATTGACAACATGATTGATAACTCATATAAATGAGAATCAGTCACTCTGTGCCTCAACCTTGCTTTTCTGCTTAATACAATAACAGCTAAACTGATTGTAACCTCAACTTTACATTCTTCCCATAAGAGCAGAATTAAGTCATGGAGTATGCTTCGCTGTTCGATCACCAGACATTTATTATTCCCTTTCAAATCCCTTCTCCTGTATTTTCCCAGTAAGTTTTGATTCCCTTACTTATCAAGAACCTATCATTCTCGGCTCTATGTATACCTTATCTGCAGTCACCTTTCTCTCCCTTATCAGGAATTAGTTGATCTTTGCTTTGATAGATAGTATTTTGGCTCATTCATCTTAAATGACCACCTCTTATTGTTAAACAATGTTTCCTAGTTCTAGATTCTCCCATGAATGGAAATATTCTCTCCAAACCGCCATCACAAACTACTCAGGTTCTTATAAAGTTATGGAGTCATGTAACATCAGAATAGGCCCAATGAGATATCAATAAACATCAATTTACATTAGTCCTATGTTAATCCCATTTTATTCTCCCCACATTCCCACAAATTCCCCGAAATTCCAATATATGCCTACTCTTTAAAGGCCACTTATAATGGTCAGTTAAAATATCCATCTACACATTCTGGGGAGAAGTCCAAATAGTCACAAGACACATATAAACTCTGCACAGACAGCACTGGAGCCAGGAATGAACTCTGCTCACTGAAGCTGCTGCACTGTTAATACTATATGTGCCGCATTATTTTTCAATCAATTCACCTTTCACTCTTCTGAACATGAGCAGATATCACTGGCCTGTCCAAATACACCTCATTAGGAAACCTACCTATTCCAGGTATTAGTCTTGTATAACCATATAACAAATACAGCACGGAAACAGGCCATCCCGCCCCTTCTAGTCTGTGCCAAACGCTTACTCTCACCTAGTCCCACTGACCTACACTCAGCCCATAACCCTCCATTCCTTTCCTGTCCATATACCCATCCAATTTTACTTTAAATGACAATACCGAACCTGCCTCTACCACTTCCACTGGAAGCTCGTTCCACACAGTTACCACTCTCTGAGTGAAGAAATACCCCCTCGTGTTACCCTTAAACTTTTGCCCCCTAACTCTCAACTCGTGTCCCCTTGTTTGAAACTCCCCTACTCTCAATGGAAAAAGCCTATCCTCATCAACTCTATCTATCCTCTTCATAATTTTAAATACCTCTATCAAGTCCCCACCCCCCCAACCTTTTATGCGCCAAAGAATAAAGACTTAACTTGTTCAACCTTTCTCTGTACCTTAGGTGCTGAAACCCAGATAACATTCTAGTAAATCTTCTCTGTACTCTCTCTATTTTGTTGACATCTTTCCTATAACTCGGTGATCAGAACTGTACACAATACTCCAAATTCAGCCTTACCAATGCCTTGTACAATTTTAACATTACATCCCAACTCCTATACTCAATTCTCTGATTTATAAAGGCCAACATACTAAAAGCTTTCTTCACCACCTTATCCACATGAGATTCCACCTTCAGGAAACTATACACCATTATTCCTAGATCACTCTGTTCTACTGCATTCTTCAATGCCCTACCATTTACCATGTATGTCCTATTTTGATTAGTCCTACCAAAATGTAGCACCTCACACTTATCATTATTAAACTCCATCTGCCATCTTTCAGCCCACTCTTCTAACTGTCCTAAATCTCTCTGCAAGCTTTGAAAACCTACTTCATTATCCACAACACCACCTACCTTAGTATCATCTGCATACTTACTAATCCAATTTACCACCCCATCATCCAGACCATTAATGTATATGACAAATAACATTGGACCCAGTACAGATCCCTGAGGCACACCACTAGTCACCGGCCTCCAACCTGACAAACAGTTATCCACCACTACTTTCTGGCATCTCCCATCCAGCCACTGTTGAATCCATTTTACTACTTCAATATTAATACCTAACGATTGAACTTTCCTAACTAACCTTTTGTGCGGAACCTTGTCAAAGGCCTTACTGAAGTCCATATAGACAATATCCACTGCTTTATCCTCATCAACTTTCCTCATAACCTCTTCAAAAAATTCAATAAGATTTGTCAAACATGACCTTCCACACACAAATCTATGTTGACTGTTCCTAATCAGACGCTGTCTATCCAGATAATTAAATATACCATCTCTAAGAATACTTTCCATTAATTTACTCACCATTGATGTCAAACTGACAGGCCTACAATTGCTAGGTTTACACTTAGAACCCTTTTTAAACAATGGAACTACATGAGCAATACACCAATCCTCCAGCACCATCCCAGTTTCTAATGACATTTGAAATATTTCTGTCAGACCCCCTGCTATTTCTACACTAACCTCCGTCAAGGTCCTAGGGAATATCCTGTCAGGACTTAGAGATTTATCCAATTTGATAATCCTTAAAAGCGCCAGTACTTCCTCCTCTTTAATTGTCATAGTTTCCATAACTTCCCTACTTGTTTCCCTTACCTTACACAATTCAATGTCCTTCTCCTTAGTGAATAACCAAAGAAAAGAAATTGTTCAAAATCTCCCCCATCTCTTTCAGCTCCACACATAGCTATCCACTCTGATTCTCTAAGGGACCAATTTTATCCCTCACTATCCTTTTGCTATTAATATAACTGTAGAATCCCTTCGGATTTATTTTCACTTTACTTGCCAAAGCAACCTCGTATCTTCTTTTAGCTTTTCTAATTTCTTTCTTAAGATTCTTCTTACATTCTTTATATTCCTTGAGCACCTCATTTACTCCATGCTGCCTCTTTTTCCTAACCAAGTTTCCAATGTCCCTTGTATCTTTCAGAACCGCTTCCAATACTCACGTCCTTCCTTAAATACAGAAGCCTATACTGTCCATAGTACATACCAGATAACGACTCATCAACACTCAGTATAACTGAACAAAACCTTAACTTCTGTGTTCAACACCCTAGCGATACAGTATAACATTTTGTCAGCTTTCCTAGTGACTTGGAGTGTGTTGTCATTTGGCACAAAGCCATTCAGATCCCTAGTTTATCTCATTTGACTAGTTTATCTCATATGCTCATTTTTCTTTTCTTGGCAGATTTCAATTTTTCATTGACATTTTTTAATATTTTCTTCAATCAACTGCATCATATACATTTAAATTATATTCTGTCTGTAATATGCACAAAAGACTAATGGGAATGTAGGGGGTATAATTAGTAGGTTTTCAGATGACACAAAAATTCATGGAGTCATAGATAATTAAGACCATAAGACATTGGAGCAGAATTAGGCCACTCAGTCCATTGAGTCTGCAAGCCATGCCTTATATGATGCTGCACATCTTTTTAAAGCTGGGATGAGGGGGAATTTCCTCTATCAAAAGGAAGATGAATGTGCAGAATTTCTTGCCACACAAGGCCGTGCAAGTCCAGTCATTTGGGTGTATTTAAGGTGGACATTGATAGGTTCTTGATTAGTAGGGGTTAGAGCATATGACATAGCAACAGAATTAGGTCATTCGTCATTCAGTCTGCTCCATCATTCTATCGTGACTGAATTATTATTCCTCTCAACACCATTCTCCCGCCTTCTTCCCGTAATCTTTGACGCCCTGACTTTACAACCTTAAAACCATCACTTTAAATACACTCAATGACTTGGCCTCCACAGCCATCCATGGCAATGAATTTCACATATTCAACACACACTGCTAAAGAAATTCTTACTCGTATCTGTTCTAAATCTACACCCCTCTATTCTGAGGCTGTGCCATCTGGTCCTTAACTCGCCCATCATATCCTCCACATCTACTCTGTATTCAATATTCATTAGGGTTCCATGAGATCCCCCTCATTCTTCTAAACACCAGCAAGTACAGGACCAGAGCCATCAAATATTCCAACCCTTTCACTCCCAGAATCTTTGTTCTGAACCTCCTCTGGACCCTTTCCAATGTCAGCACAACTTTTCTTAAATAAGGGTCCCAAAACTGCTCACAATACTCATTGTACAGTCAGATCAATGCCTTATAAAGCATCAGTATCATGCCCTTGTTCTTGTATTCTAGTCTTCTCCAAATGAATGCTAAAATTGCATTTGCTTCCTTACCACTGACTCAACAAGCATATTCACATTTCAGAGAATCCTGCAGAAGAGCTCCTAAGTCCTTTAGCACTTCTGATTTTTGAATTTTTTCTCATTTTAGAAAATAATCTGCACCTTTATTCCTTTTAGCAAAGTGCATGGCTGTACAATTCCTTACACTATATTCCATCTGCCACTTCTTTGCCTATTTCTCCCAATCTATCCAAGTCCTTCTGCAGACTCCCTGCTTCCTCCAGCTATCTTTGTATTATCAGCAAACTTGGCCACAAAGCCATCAATTTCATCATCCAAATTGTTGACATATAATGTGAAAAGAAGCAGTCCCAATACTGGCCCTTGCGGGACACCACGTCACCAGCAGCCAATCAGACTCATTTATTCTGACGCCTTGCCTCCTACCAATCAGCCAATCTCCTAATCATACTGTAATACCATGGACTCTTATCTTGTTAAGCTGCCTCATGGGCACGACCATGTCAAAGACCTTCTGAAAATGAAGTAAATAACATCCACTGGGTCTTTGTCTATCCTGCCTCAAGTCAAGTCAAGCCAAGTCACTTTTATTGTCATTTTGACCATAACTGCTAGTACAGTACATAGTAAAAATAAGAACATTTTTTCAGGACCATGGTGTTACATGACACAGTGCAAAAACTAGACTGAACTACGTAAAAAACAATACAGAAAAAAATACTACTACAATAGACTACAGACCTACCCAGGACTGCATAAAGTGCACAAAACAGTGCAGACATTGCAATAAAAAATAAACAAGCCAATAGGGCAGTAAGTTGGTGTCAGTCCAGGCTCTGGGTATTGAGGAGTCCGATAGCTTGGGGGAAGAAACTGTTACATAGTCTGGTCAGGAAAGCCCGAATGCTTCGGTGCCTTTCCCCAGATGGCAGGAGAGGGAAGAGATTGTATGAGGGGTGCGTGGGGTCCTTCATAATGCTGTTTGCTTTCCGGATGCAGCGTGTAGTGTAAATGTCCATGATGGTGGGAAGAGAGACCCCAATGATCTTCCGAGCTGACCTCACTATCCGCTGCAGGGTCTTGCGATCAGAGATGGTGCAATTTCCAAACCAGGCAGTGATGCAGCTGCTCAGGATGCTCTCAATACAAACCCTGTAGAATGTGACGAGGATGGGGGGTGAGAAATGAACTTTTCTCAGCCTTCACAGAAAGTAGAGACACTGCTGGGCTTTCTTTGCTATGGAGCTGGTGTTGAGGGACCAGGTGAGATTCTCCACCAGGTGAACATCAAGAAATTTGGTGCTCTTAACGATCTCTACCGAGGAGCCGTCGATGTTCAGCGGGGTGTGGTCGCTCCGTGCCCTCCTGAAGTCAACAACCATCTCTTTTGTTCACATTCAGAGACAGGTTGTTGGCTCTGCACCACTCCGTTAGCCGCTGCACCTCCTCTCTGTAAGCTGACTCGTCGTTCTTGCTGATGAGACCCACCACGGTCGTGTCATCGGTGAACTTGATGATGTGGTTCGAGCTGTGTGTTGCAACATAGCCTGTTATTTCCTCAAAGAATTCCAATACATGTGTCCCTAATAGAATTCCAATACATGTGTCCCATACTAACTTTGGCCAACTTTATCATGTATCTCCAAGTACCCTAAGACCTCATCCTTAATAATGGACTCCAACATCTCCCAACCACTGAAGTCAAGCCTATATTCCCTTCCTTCTGCACCCCTCCCCCACTTCTGAAAGACTGGAGTGACATTTACAAATTTCCTCTGCTCAGCAACCATTCCAGAAAATAATGATTCTTGAAAGATCATTACTAATCCCTTAACAATCTCCTCAACTGCCTCTTTCATGAGCCCTGGGCTGTAGTCCATTTGCTCTCGGTCACTTACCTGTGTGAATTCAGACCTTTCATCTTCCCAAGTGCCTTCCTGGTAATAATAGCAAATAAGCATACTTCTGCCCCCGACACTGTCAAATTTCAGGTATACTGCTAGTGTCTTCCACAGTAAAGACTGACGCAAAATATTTAAGTTCATTCATTATTTCTTCCTTCCCCCCCCATTACTACCTCTCTAGGTAATTTTCCAGTGGTCTGGTATCCACTTTCATCTCTCTCACTCTTCGTATATCTCAAAAATCTTTTGCTGTCTTTTATATTATTGGCTAGCTTGCCTTCGTCTTTCATCTTTTCACTCCATTCTTCCAAGCATCATCAGCAAACCTCACAGCTATGATATTGGTTCCCCTCCAGTTCAGGTGCAACTTGTCCTTATTCTCACTCTCTTTTGCTCTTGTGCTGTCTTTGCTTTTCTTGTCAGCCATGGTTGCTTCACTCTCCCTTTAGAATACTTTATCTTCGAGATGCACCAGAGACACCAGGATGATGCATTCCCTCCCAGGTGCTAGGGTCATGTGTATCTGAGCACCTGCAGGATGTTGTCGAGGGGGAGGGGTAACAGCCAGAGGTTGTGCTAAATATTGGCATCAATGACAGAGGCAGAAAAGAGAAGAGGTCCTATGCAGTCAATACATGGAATTAGGAAAGAACCTGAAAGGAAGGACCTCCAATGTTGTGATCTCCAGATTACTCCCTGTGTCAGGGGTTAGTGCACATTAGAATGGAGTGATAGCACAGATGAATGAGTGGCTACAAAGATGGTTCAGTGGACAGGGTTTCAAGTTCTTGAGAAACTGAAAAGGTTTAAAGGTATATAAGTCACCTGGAGCTGATGGTTTACACCCCAGAGTTGTGAAAGAGGTGGCTGAAGAGATCGTTGAGGCATTAGTAATGATCTATCAAGGAGCTCTATATTCTGGAATGGTTCCAGATAATCACAAATGTCACTCCACTCTTCAAGAATGGAGAGAGGCAGAAGAAAGGAAACTATAGGCCAGTTAGTCTGACCTCCGTGGTTGGGAGTTGATTATTAAGGATGAGGTCTCAGGGTACTTCAAGCCACATTATAATATCAGCACAGTTTCCTTAAAGGAAAATCTTGCCTCACAAATCTGTTGGAACAACAAGCAGGATAGACAAAGGAGAATCGGTTGGTGTTGTGTAGTGGGATTTTCAAAAGGCCTTTGACAAGGTGCCATACATGAGGCTGCTTAAAGAAAATACAAACCCGTAGTGTTGTAGAAAAGATTCTAGCGTGGATAGAGTGGTGGTTGATTGGCAGGTGGCAAAGAATGGGAACAAAGAAAGCCTTGGCTGCCAGTGATTCTGCAGTGGTCTATGTTGGAACTGATACTTTTTGCATTATATGTCAATGATTTGGGTGATGGAATTGATGGTTTATGTTGCAAAGTTTGTAGTCAATATGAAAATAGCTGGAGGAGCAGGTGCATTTGAAGAAATAGAGAGGCTACAGAAGAACTTGGACAAAGAAATAGCAGATGGAATATACTGTCAGGGAGAGTATGATCATACACTTTGGTAGAAAATTAATGAAAGGGTTGACTATTTTCTAAATGGAGAGAAAATACAAACATCTGAGACACAAAAGATCTTTCTGCAGGATTCCATAAAGGTTAACTTGCAGGTTGAGTCTGTGGTGATGAGGACAAATGCAATGTTAGCATTCATTTCAAGAAGACTAAACTATAAAGGCAAGGATGCATGTTGACACCTTATAAACACTGGTGAGGCCTCACTTGAAGCATTGTGAGCAGGTTTTTTGGGCTCTATATCTTAGGAAGGATGTGCTGAAACCAGAGAGGGTTGAAAGGAAGTTCATGAAAAAGATTCCAGGATTGAATGGCTTGTCACATGAAGAGTATCTGATGGCTCTGGGCCTTTTCAGTGGAATTCAGAAGAATGAGGGGTGACCTCATTGAAGCCCATTGAATGATGAAAAGCTTTGATAGAGTGGATGTGGAGAGGGTGTTCCCTATGTTGGGAGAGTCTAAGACCAGAGGACACAGCCTCAGAATAGAAGGGTGTCCTTTTACACCAGAGATGAGGAGAAATTTCTTTGGCCAGAGGGTAGTGGATCTGTGGAAGTTTTTGCCACAGGCAGTTATGGAGGTCAAGTCTTTATGTATATTTAAGGTAGAAGTTGATAGGTTTTTGATTGATCCGCACATGAAGGGATACAGGGAGATGCAGGAGATTGGGGCTGAGAGAAAAATTGGATCAGCCATGATGAAATGGCAGAGCAGACTCGATGGGCCAAATTGCCTAATTCTGCTTTGAAATCTTATGGTCTTAAAAGGATAAATATGATCCTTGTGGGAGAGTTTTAAATTGGAGGAGAGCATGAGACAAGAACTAAGAAGCATTAACGTACCTTTTCTCTGATACGTCCACAGCAGACACGTGGAGGGTGTTTAAAGATCAATTGCTCAGAGTACAGAAAGGTATTTTTCTGTTCGAGGGACATGGATGGAAAGATAGGACTATCATGGATGTCCAGAGAGGTGGTGAATTTAGTCAAGGAAAAAGAAGTAGTACGTTCAGCTTCAGAAGTCAGAATCAAACAAAGCACATGAGGAGTATAAAGAAGGCAGAAAAGAACTATAGAAGGGAATAAAGAAAGCCAGGAGGGGACATGGAAAGTCATTAGCAAGTCGGATTAAGGTGAATACCAAGGCATTTTATACATACATCAAGAGTAAAAGGATAACTAAGGAGAGGATTAGCCACTGAAGGATAAAGGGGGGAATATTTGCTTGGATGCAGAAAATGGAGTGAAGTACTTAATATTTTAATATTCAGTATTTACCGAGGAAAAGATTATGGAAAACAAGGTCCTTAACTGTGAATGTATAAATACATCAGAGCATTTAGAGGTCAAGGGGAAGGAAATGTTGGGCCTCCAAATGAGTATTAAGGTGGATAAGTCTGTAGGGCCTGACGGGATTTACTCCAGGTTATCGAAGGAGGCAAGAGACAAGATTTCTGGGCCCTTGACCAGTATCTCTCTGTCCTCTCTAGACACAGGCGAGGTCCCAGAGGGCTTGTGAGTAGCTAGTGTTGTACCTCCATTTAAATAGGGAACAAGGGAAAGCCCTGGGAGCTATAGACCAGTGAGTTTCATATCAGTTGAAGGGAAATTGCTGGAGATTATTCGTAAGGGTAAGAGATATGAGCATTTGAAAACCTATGAACTTGCTACAGAAAGTCAGTATGGCTTTGTGTGTGGCAGTTTGTGATGACAGAGAGTGGTGAGGATAGGGTAGTGGATGTTTCTACATGGATTTTAGTAAGATATTTGACAAAGTTCCCCATGGAAGCTAATCCACAATTAAAATGCATGGGATCTGTGGCAAATTAGATGTTCAGATTCAGATCTAGCTTATGCATTGAAGACTGCAGGTTGTGGTTGAAGGGATTTACTCGCGCTGCAGGTCTGTAATTAGTGGAGTTCCACAGGGATCTGTGCTGGGACCTCTACTGTTTGCAATGTATTTAACTGACCTGCATGAAAATGTAGATGGATAGAATAGTAAATTTGTAGCTGACACCAAGACTGGTGAAGTTGTGGATAGTGTAGAAGCCTGGCAAAGAATTTAGCTCAATATAGATCAGTTGCAGATATGGGCTGAGAACTGGCAAATGGAGTTTAACCTAGATAAATGCGAGGTGTTGCATGTTGGTAGGGCAAATGCTTGGTTGCAGTACACTGTTAAAGGCGAGGTCCTTAACAGTATTGTTGATCGAAGAGATCTTGGGATCCAATTTCATAGCTCCCTCAAAGTGGCTGCACAGGTCAACAACGTGGTCACGAAGGCTTATGGAATATTTGCTTTTATTATTTGAGGCATTGAGTTCAAATGTCAGGAAGTTATGTTGCAGGTTTATAAAACTCTAGTTAGACCACAGCTGGAGTATTGCACGTGGTTTTGTTCACCCAGCTGTAGAAACAACGCTGAGGCTGTTGTGAGGGTGCAGAAGAGATTTATCAGGTTGCTGCCTGGTTTAGAGGGCATGTGCTATCACAAGAGGTTTGATAAACTTGGGGTTTTTTTGGGGGGTGTCAGAGGCTGAGGGAAGATCTGATAGAGGTTTACAAGATTATGAGAGGCACAGATAGAGTGAACACAGAGTAACTGTTTCTCAGGGTTGAAATGTCTAATATCAGAGGGGATAAGTTCAAGGGGGATGTGAGAGGTAAACTTTAACTCAGAGATTCATGGATGACTGGCTTGTGGAAACAAATACATTATAGACATTTGGATAGGAACTTGGGGGAATTGGACATAGTATAGGTTGAAGTAGTTGGTGTTTTTGATTTCCTTTTTAGCTGGTTCTGCACAAGATTGTGGGTGAATGGCCTGCATCTATGCTGTGCTCTTCCATGTTCTGAATTCTGTAATCTACCCTATTTTTTTCTTTATTGTCCCCAGTAACTCCAGCCATTGCTGTTCTGCCAACAGCCCTGATAGTGTCCCCTTCCAATAAACTTTGGCTAACTCCTCACTCATGCCTCTGTCATTCCTTTTGCTCTACTGTGGTACTGATACATCTGACTTTATCTTCTTCCTCTCAAACTGCAGGATAATTTCTACCATGTTACAATTACAGCTTCCTAATGATTCCTTTACCTTAAACTCCCTAATCAAAACTGGTTCATACACCCTCCCAATCCAGAATTGCCATTCTTCTAGTGGGCTAACTACAAGATGGTCTAAAATGCAAAGTCATAGGCATTCTACAAATTCCCTCTTGAGATCCTGCAACAACCTAATTTACCCAAACTACCTTATGGAGTTAAGAAACTGCAAGGGTAGAAAAACCATTATGGGAATTATATATAAGCCTCCAAATAGTAGCCAATATGTGGGATTGAAATTGCAAAGGGAGCTGGAAAAGGCATATAATAAGGGCCATGTCACAATTATAATAGAGTACTTTAATATGCAAGGAGATTGGGAAAATCAGGTTGGTGTCTGATCGCAAGAGAGGGAATTTGTTGAACGCCTGTGAGATGACTTTTTAGAGCAGCTTGTGCTTGAGCCTACTCGTGGAAAGGCCATCTTAGATTGAGTGTTGTGTAATAGCCTAGATCTTATTAGGGAGCTTAGCCTCCTTAGGAGGCAGTGATCGTGATATGATTGAATTCATACTGCAATTTGAAAGGGAGAAGCATAACTCGTATGTATCTGTATCACAATGGAATAAAAGAGATTTGTAAAGGCATGAGAGCGGAGGTTGCCCAGATGGATTGGAGAAGGATACTCATGGGCATGAAGACAGAGCAGAGATGGCTGAAGTTTCTGGGAATAGTTCACAAGGCATAGGTGAAATAGCTCTCAAATGGCAGAGGTAGGCAAGTGCGGCTGACGAGAAGTTAAGGAATGCATAAAAGACAAAAGAAAGGGCATTTAAGGCAGCAAAAGTGAGTGAGAAGTTGGATGATTGGGAAGTTTTAAAATCCAACAAAAGGCAACATAAGAGCTATAAGAAGGGAAAAGATGAAATATGTTGGCAGACTAGCCAATAATATAAAGCAGGATACTAGAAGTTTTTCCAGTTTTTCCAGTTACAGTATATGAAGAGTAAAAGAGAGGTGATGATATCGGACCACTGGAAAGTTATGCTGGTGAGGTGGTAATGGGGGACAAAGAAATGTAGAAGATACCAGCAGTGTTCTAGAGGTCCGTGGGTATCAGGGAGCAGGAGTGAGTGCCATTGCCATTACAAAGTTTAGGGCACTACATTCCAGATTCCTGAGAGAAGTTGCTGAAGAGATAATGGATGCATTGGTCATAATCTTTCAAGAATCACTTGACTCTGGCATGGTCCCAGAGGACTGGAAGATTGCAAATGTCACTCCACCCTTTAAGAAGGGAGGAAGGCCAAAGAATGGAAATTATAGGATAGGCTAGTTAGCCTAACCTCAGTGGTTGGGAAAATGTTGGAATCTATTATTAAGGATGAGGTTTTGAGGTACTTGGAGACTAATGATAAAATAAGTCAAAGTCAGCATCGTTTCTGTAAAGGGAAATCTTACCTGACAAGTATGTTGAAGTTTTTTGAGGAAGTAACAAGTAGAGTTGACAAAGGAGAGGCAGCAGATGTCACTTACTTAGATTTTCAGAAGGCATTTGATAAAGTGCCCCACATGAGGCTGCTTAACAAGATAAAATTCTGTGACATTACAGGAAAGATACTGGTATGGATAGAGGAATGGCTGACAGGCTGGAGGCAGTGAGTGGGAATCAAAGGGGTCTGATTGGTTGGCTGCCAGTGATCAGAGGTGTTTCTCTGGGGTCAGTATTGGGACCACTAATTTTCATAATGTTTGTCAATGATTTGGTTAATGGAATTGATGGCTTTGTGGCAAAGTTTCCAGATGATACGAAGATAGGTAGAGGGGTAGGTGGAGTGGTAGGTAGTGCTGAGGAAGCAATGAGATTGCAGCAGGACTTAGACAAATTGGAAAAAATGAGCAAAACAAGTGGTAGATAGAATACAGTGTTGGGAACTGTCTGATGATGCATTTTGGTAAAAGGAACAATAATGCGGACTATTATCTAAATAGGAAGAAGGATTAAACATCAGAGGTGCAGAGGGACTTTGGAATCCTTGTGCAAGACTCCCAGAAGTTAATTTACAGTTTATGTCTATGGTAAAGAGCCAGCTGGTGGTATAGTGGCATCAGTGCCAGACTTCAGAGTGAAGGCTTCTGAGTTCGAATCCAGCCGGCTCCTTTGCATGTTTTCCATCCATGCTGGGTTGAGCATCGAGCTAGAAACTCGGCCTCATAAAAACAAGAAGGTCTGCTTAAAAAAATGCCGTCACAACAGCGTCCCGATGACCCTACTCGAAGTTAAGGGCTTTCTTCTTCTTCTGTGGTAGAGAAGGCATTCATTTCAAGGGGAATGGAGTATAAAAACAAGGAAATAATCCTGAGCCTTTATAAGACACGAGTTAGGCCGCACTGGGAGTATTGTCAACAATTTTGAGCCCCATACCTCAGAAAGGATTTGTTGTCATTGGAGAAAGTCCAGAGAAAGTTCACAAGGATGAATCCAGGATGAAGGGGTTAATATATGGGGAGGGTTTGGCAGCTTTGGGCCTGTACTCACTAGAATTTAGAAGAATGCGTGGAGATCTTTTTAAAACCAACCGAATGTTAAAAGGACTAGATAGGATGGATGTGTAGAGTGTGTTTCCTATGGTGTGGGTATCCAGAACTAGAGGGCACAGCCTGAAAATGGAGGGACGACCTTTTTAGAACAGGGGTAAGGAGGAATTTTTTTCAGCCAGAGAGATGTGAATCTGTGAAATGCTCTAGCACAGACTGCGGCAGAGGCCAAATGTATTGGTATATTTAAGGTGAAAGCTGATAGTTTCCTAATTGGTCAGGGCATCAAAGGATATGCAGAGAAGGCAGTTGTACGCGGTTGAGTGGGATCCGGGATCAGCCATGATGGAATGGTGGAGCAGACTCGAGGGGCTGGATGGCCTAGTTCTTCTATGTCTTATGGTCACAACATGTCTACCCGCACATTGAAATCCTCTATGACTATTATATACCTTATAATATTTCTTATTATATACCTGTTCTATTTCTCATTGAAGTTTATATCCCATATCCTGGTTACTGTTCTGGGGCTGAATATAACTCTCATCAAGGTCTTTTGACCCTTGGAGTTTCCTAACTCTACAGACAAAGATTCTACATCTTCCAATCCTATGTCACCTTTTTCTAAGGATTTTATTTCATTTTTTACTAATTCCCTCTGCCTTCCTGCCTGTACTTTGATACAGCTATTATCTTCTTTCTGCAACGACTCTGTGATGCCCACAACGTCTTTCCTGCCAATCTCTAACTGTGCTCAAGATCATCTGTCACATTCTATATACTGACTACATTGAAATATAACATCTTCAGTTCTGTATTCATCACTCTTTTTGATTTTCCCCCCATGTTACACTTCAACTCTTCCCACTGACTGTCATTTTGCTCTATCATCTGCCTTCCTCACAGGCTCACTACACACACACACACACACACACACACACACCCCCCCCCCCCCTTACACATGAACTGCCCTATCACTCTGGTTCCCATCCTCCTGCTGACTTAATTTAAACCATCTCCAACAGCTCTAGCAAACCTGCCCACAAGGATATTGGTCCCCCTCGGATTCATGTGTAACCTGTCTTTTTTTGCACAGGTCATACCTTCCCTTGAAGAGATCCCAATGATCCAGAAATCTGAAACCTTGCCCCCTGCACCATTTCATCAGCCACTCATTCATCTATATAATCATCTTATTCTGGCCCTATTTAGCATGTGGTTCTAGGAATAATCAAGACACTGGCACCACCGTTGCATAATAGCAAGACGCAATTATATATCAGAGCATCAGAGTTCAGAGTTAAATCCTACATCCTCTGTAAGGAGTCTCTCTACATCCTCCGTATGGACTGCAAGGGTTTTTGCCAGTTCACTCTGTGTCCTCCCACAGTACAGAGACATACTGGGTAGTTAATTGGTTGTTGTAAATTGTTCCATGATTAGGTTAGGGTTTAATCAGGGTTGTTGGGATTTACCAGGTGGTGCAGCTCAAAGGTTTGGAAGAGCACATTCCACACTATATCTCTGAATAAACAAATCAGTAACTAAATAAACACTACCTGGGATGTCCTATTCTTCAGCCCCTTCCCTAATTCCCTATATCCACTGTGCAGGAGCTCTTCCCCCTTTCTACCTATGACATTGGTGCCAATGTGCACCATGACCTCTGGCTGTTCACCTTCCCACCAGGATCTTTTGCAGCAACTCTGAGACATCCAAGCACCTGGAAGGCAACACACTATCCTGGCTTCTCTTTCGCGATCACAGAATCTGCTATCCATCCCCCTAACTATCGAGTTTCTATCACTATCACTCTTCCTCACTTTTCCCTTCTATGCTGAGCCTCAGAGCTGGCCACAGTACCTCAGGCCAGGCTGCTGTTGCTGCACTCGGATAAGCCAACCCCTCCAGCAGTATCCGAAGGGGTATACATGCTGCTGAGGGGAATGGTCACAGGGGAACCCTGCACTGACTGCTTTCTCCCCTTACTTCTCCTGGTGGTCACCCATCTACCATCAGAACCCTGCACACCAGGTGCGACCACCTCAGTAAATGTTTCATCTATGAAGTTGTCAACCTTCCGGATGGTCCTATGTGTGTCCAGCTCCAGCTCCAATTACTTGACCCTATCAGTCAGGAGCTTGTGTGCGCTTACTGCAGATATACTCGTCAGGGAGACTGTTATGTTGCCTGAAATCCCACACCTCACAGGAGGAGCATTCTATTTCCTGAACTACCTTCCTGCCTACATTTGCACCACGAACTCTGCAAACTGAAGCTCTAGCCCGTGACTGTTCTCACCCAAACCTGTAGAGCCAAAGCCTGACCACTCTAACACTGTCCACTCATACGATGGCCGCTCTGCTTAAACCGCTCTTCTTTTTATTGTCCCTTGCTAAGTTACTTACAATTCAAGCAACTTTCTGCTCTGCAGATAAGTTCCAATAGACCCATTTGCTTTTTAAGACTAGTGTGTAAAGTACACAAGAAACTGGCTCCAACTCACTCCCTGATCTCCCAATCCGCAGACAACTCCTGACAAGCCCCGCTTGCTTTTTAAAACTGGTGTGTAAGGTCCACAAGGAACTGTCTCCACCTTGCTGAATAACTGAAGAAGATTGTCTAAAGATACATAGGTCAGATGGGAAGTTTGCTGGGCTGGTGGCAGATGGAATGTAGTCCAAACAAATATGAAGTAAAGTACTTTAGAGGATCAAATTCTGGCTTGATGTATAAAATAAATGGCAGAGACCTTAAACGTGTTGATATACAGAGAGATATTGGGGTGTAAGTACATACCGTCCTGAAACTGCAACACAGGTGGATGGGATAATCAAACAAAAGTCATTTTGAATGCTTGCCTTTGTAAACTGAAGCGTTTGAGTACAGAAGTGATAAGAAGAGACTGGATTGTCTGGGTTTACTCTCACTAGCAAGTTGGAAGGTGGTCAGTGACCTTATAATGGTTTACAAAATCCCAAGCAGCAGAGACAGTAAAGATGGTCAGAAATATTTTTCCAGCTCTGTGAGTTCTAGAACTAGAGGACATAGATTTAAGATGAGAGGGGAAATATTTAAAGGAGCTCTGAGGGTGGGGAACACACAAAATGCTGGAGGAACTCAGCAATCCAGGCAGCATCTATGGAAAAGAATACAGTCAACGTTTTGGAGGTGGGGTATGCTTTTCCATAAAAATGTGGTGAATATTTGGAATAAACTACAAGAGGAGGAAGTGGAAATTTACAGTCACAACGTTTAAAAGCTATTTGGACAGGTACTTGGATAGGAAATGAATAGATGGATACTGGTCTAATGCAGGCAAGTGGGATTATTGTAGATGCCATACTCAGCAGTGTTGATTGGCATGTTAGGACCCACTTCTGTACTGTATATTTCTATGAAAGTATTGAAAGGCAAAATGGAAATACTGTAACAGGTATGATGGGTCAGACAGTTTGAATTGTGTATACAGCTGTATTTTAATGCTATGAGTATGAGAGGTAGTCTGATAAGAGGTGTATTATATGATGAGAGGCATTGATCCTGTGAATAGCCAGAGGCTTTTTCCCAGGGCTGAGATGCCTAACACAAGGAGGGCATAGTTTTAAGGTGCTGAGAAGGAGCTACAAGGGGGATGTCCGAGGTAAGTTTCTCCACACAGTGGTGGGTGTGTGGAATGCACTGCCAACAACAGTGTGGAGACGGATACAATAGGGTCTTTTAAGAAACTCTTGGATAGGTACATGGAGCTTAGTAAAATAGAGGGTTATGTGGTAGGGAAATTCTGGGCAGTTTCTAAAGTAGGTTACATGGTCGGTACAATATTGTGGGCCAAAGGGCCTGTAATGTGCTGTATTTTTCTATGTTCTATGAGTACTATGGGAAAGGGTGATGAACTTAGAGCATAGATCAGTACATGAAACTGCGATGTTGTAGGCATTTTTGAAACTTGGTTTTGAGAGGAGCAGCAAAGGGTGATTAATGTCCTAGGTTTTCAAAATTTTAGAAAAGATAGAGGAAGTGGTATAGGTAAAGAGGGGTTGGAGTTGCTCTACCAATCAGGGATAATATCACAGCTGAACTCATGGGAGACATAATGGAGGGGTCAGACACTGTGGAACTCAGGAGTAGGGTGCAATCACACTGATGGGATTGTACCGCAGACCCCCTAATAGCCGCCAGGACTTTGGGTGACAGATATATAATCAGAATAAGAAAAAATCATAAGAATAATAGTGTTGTTGTCTTGGGAGATTTCAACTTCCTTAATATAAACTAGGCCCTTCATAGTATAACGGGTTAGATAGGGCTGAATTTGTTAAGTATATCCAGGAAGGTTTCTTAATTCAGTATGTGGATGGTCCAACGAGGGGAGAGGCCAAGATGTACAAAAAAGCTGGATTAACTCAGCAGGTCGGGCAGCATCCGTTGAAATGAGCAGTCAATGTTTCGGGCCGAGACCCTTCGTCAGGACTAAAGAAGGAGGGGGCAGGGGCCCTATAAAGAAGGTGGGGGGAGGGTGGAATGTGCCAGGTGAAAAACCAATGAGAGGAGAGGCCATACTGGACCCGGTGCTGGCTAATGAGCCTGGCTAGATGACCGACTTTTCAGTGGGTGAACTGTTAGAGAACAGTGACCACAACTTCTTAACTTTCAGGATACTATAGATAAGGATAGGTATGGTCCTTATGGGAGAGTTTTAAACTGGAGGAGGGCATTAGGCAAGAGCTAAGAAGCATTAATTTTCTCTGGCAAATCCACATCAGACATATGGAATATGTTTAAAGATCAATTGCACAGAGTACAGGAAAGGTATGTTCCCGTTGGAAGGACGGAGATGGAAAGATAAGAGAATCTTGGATGTCTAGAGAGGTGATGAATTTAGTCGTGAAGAAGAAGGAAAAGTATGAAAAGCTTCAGAAGTTAAGATCAAGCAAAACACATGAGTATAAAGAAGCCAGTAAAGAACTAAAGGTAATTAAGATAGCCAGGAGGGACCATGAAAAGTTCTTGGTAAGTTGGATTAAGGTGAATCCCAAGGCATTTTATACATCAAGGAGTAAAATGATGACTCGGGAGAGGATAGGATGACTCGAAGATCGAGGGGGGGTAACATCTGATTGGATGAAGAGGATGTGAGTGAGGTACTTAAAGAGTACTTTGCTTCAGTATTTACCAAGGAAAATGTTATGGAGGACTAGGAGATCAGTGCTGAGTGCATAAATACATTAGGGTGTTTAGAGGACAAGGAGCAGAAAATGTTGGTCCTTCTAATGAATACATATTAAGGTGGTTAAGTCCTTGGGCCTGATGTGATTTAGCCCAAGTTAAAGAAACAAGATTGCTGGGCCCTAAACCAGTATCTTTGTGTCCTCCCTAGCTACAGGTGAGGTCCCAGAAAACTGGCAAGTGGTTGTGCAAGTGGTTCCTCTTGTTGTGCTTCTATTTAAGAAGACAACAAGAGGAAATTCTGAGAATGAGAGACTGGTGAGCCTCACGTCAGTCGCAGGGAAACTGCTGGTGAGAATTCTTAGCCATAGGATATATAAACATTTGGAAACTCATGGCCTAATTAGGGAGAGCCAGCATGGCTTTGTGCGAGGCAGGTCATGTCTTAGCAACTTGATTGGGTTTTCTGAGAAAGTGATGAGAGAGCTTAATGAAGGTAGGGCAGTGGATGTTTCTACATGGATTTTAGTAAGATGTTTGACAATGCCCTTTATGAGAAGCTAATCCAGAGAATTAGTTGACTATCTGGATTCAGAACTGCCTTGCACATAGAAGACCAAGGGTAGTGGTTGAATGGACTCACTTGAGCTGGAGGTCTGTAATTAGTGGAGTTCCACAGGGATTTGTGCTATGACCTCTGCTGTTTGTGGAGTACATAAATGAGCTGGATGAAAATGTCGATGAATGGATGAGTAAATTTGCAGATGATACCAAGACTGGTGGAGTTGTGGGTAGTGTAGAAGACTGGCAAGGAATGCTGTACCATATAGATCAGTTGCAGGCATATGCTGAGAAATGGTAGATGGGGTTTAAACCCAGATAAATGTGAGGTGATGCACCTTGGTAGAGCAAATACAAGGGGACAATACACTGTTAAAGGTGAGGCTCTTAACAGTGTTACTGAGCGGAGAGATCTTGAGATCCAAGTTAATTGCTGGTTACACAGGTTGATGAGGTGGTTAAGAAGGTAAATAGAATGCTTGCTTTTCTGAGTTGAAGCACGGAGTTCAAAAGTCATGAGGTTATGTTGCAAGTTTATACAACTCTGTTTAGGTCACATCTGGAGTGTTCTGGGCTCCCCATTATAGGAAAGATGTCAAGTTTTTGAAGAGGGTGCAGAAGAGGCTTTCTAGGATGCTGCCTGGTTTAGAGGGCATGTCCTATCACGAGAGGCTGGATAAACTTGGCTTGTTTTTTCTGGAGTGTTGGAGACTGAGGGGAGATCTGACAGATTTACACAATTATGAGAGGCATAGATAGAGTGGGCAGAAAGTATCTGTCTCCCACGGTTGAAATGTCTAATACCAGAGGGCATGCATTGAGAGGGGGCAGGTTCAAGGGGGATGCGAGGGGTAAGTTTTTTACTCAGAGCTGTGAATGCCTGGAATTTGCTGCCTGGTATGGTGGTAGAGGCAAGTACATGAGAGGCTTTTAAGAGATGTTTGGATCGGCACATGGATGCAGAGAAGATGGGGACATATGGACATGATGTAGGTAGGAGGGATTAATGTTTGGGTATTTTTGAATTGCTTTTTAGCTGGTTCAGTGCAACATTGTGGGCTGAATGGCCTTCTTTCTGTACTGTACAGCTCCATATTCTGTGATTCTAGGCCAATGTACATATAAACGTAATTTTGTCACACAAATTGAGAGAGTCAATCATTGGTATGATGAAATACTATGCTTCCTTTGGACAATTTTATAATGTAGCCTCAATTCCCTTTTCAGCAATAGTCACTTACTTACACTCCCATAAATGTACAAACCTGATGTTTTACCTAGTGATCTAATCACTGGATTTCCTTCCTTTGAGTATAAGCATCACAATCTGTACAGTGCTACCCCTGTTATCAAACCCATGTATAATCTTATCCTTACCCCAGCCTTGCCCTTTGTCACTCCTGTAGTCTCTCTCTTTGTGTGGATTCTTCCTCAATTCTTACGAAATGGAGTAGTTGCAAGTCTTCATGATCAGCATCTTCCCCTGTTTGTACACCAGTTTAAATGGATGTCCTCCGTAATCTGTACTGAGAAAGAAGCAAGATTGAGATTGTAATGTGGGAAGAGAGGAAAACATAAGAGTATGCAAGCCTGCCCATCAGCCTCCTGATGTGTTCACCTTGTCAAACAACAAAAGAGTGTCAGTGTTGTATTAGAATGACATTGTTTTAAAAAAAAAACAGGCAGTGTGTACATCTGAGGCCTTCAGCAATGCTATTTGTGAAGGGGAAGGGATTACAGGAATCGTGGATGTGACAGAGACTGTTGCTGAATGGTACGGCGATGCTGGGCAGTATAGGTTTGGTAAAATGAGGACTTTGATATGCACTGTACCCAGGTGGCCCTGACCATTCAGATGATGCTATTGAATTTCTTGCAACATTGCATGTTGCTTTGTGGCTATCTGATGCATGGCCAACTTTAAGCAGCACAACTTACCTTTAACTGGAGCTAACAACTCACGGTCCTGATGATAAATCCAACCAGTCAGTGGTGCAGTTAGCAGTGCCTGGAGGCTGTAGTCTTGGAAACACACCATTTAAGCTGAAGTACTGATGGCTATGCATTCAACTGGTGGAGATTAATCATGCAGCATAATCGCTGTATCCAATTTCAGTCATGACAGAAATTGGTCAATTTTGACTGTTTTGGCTTCAGTGCTTGTAAAAAGGTCTATGCTTCATTCGTCTTCTCAAAGTGGTATTAAAGGTCAGCAAGGAAGGATCTGATAATAATCTGAATGACCTGGGTTTACAGGTCTCTTCCCCTCCCTCCCCCTGCAAGCCACAACGACCATACTGGTACAGTAAAATACTAGAAAGCACAACTTAGGGTTAGATTTAATTTTTACTTGGATAAATCTAACATAATAAGACCATAAGATATAGGAGCAGAATTAGGCCATTTGGCCCATAGAGTCTGCTCTGCCATTTCATCATGGCTGATCCAATTTTCCTCTCAGCCCCAAACTCCTCCCTTCTCCCCATATCCCTTCATACCCTGAACAACCAAGAATCTATCAACCTTTGCCTTAAATATACATAAAGACTTGGCCTCCACAGCTGCCTGTGCCAAAGAATTCCACTGATTCTCTATTCTCTGGCTAAAGAAATTACCCCTCATTTCCATTTGCAAATAGACACCCCTCTATTCTGATGCTGTGTCCTCTGGTCTTAGACTCTCCCACCAAACAACCTCTCTATATTCACTCTATCAAAGCCTTTCACCTCCGAGATTTCAATGAGGTCACCCTCCATCTTCAGAATTCTCCCTTAAACCCTCTCCAGTTTCAGCACAAGCTTTCTAAGATAAGGGGCCCAAAGCTAATCACAGTACTCCAAGTGAGGCCTCACTAGTGCTTTAAAAAGTTTCAGCATTACATCCTTGCTTTTATATTCTAGACCTCTTGAAATGAATGCTAACATTGCACTTGATCTCATGACCACAACTCAATCTGCAAGTTAATCTTTAGGGAATCTTCCACAAGGACTCAGGTCCCTTTGGTGTCTCAGATGTTTGTCTTTTCTCTCCTTTTAGAAAATAGTCAACACTTTCATTTCTTCTACCAAAGTGCCTAACCATACACTTCCCAAAACTGTTTTCCACCTGCCATTTCTTTGCCCATTCTCCTAATCTGTCTGAGTTCTTCTGTAGTCTCTTCACCTCTTCAAAACTACCTTCCTCTCCACCAATTTTCATATCATCTGCAAATTTTGCAACACAGCCATCAATTCCATCATCTAAGTTATTGACATAAAATGTAAAAAGAATCTTCCCAAACATGGACCCCTGTGGAACATCACTAGTCACTGGCAGCCATCCAAAAAAGGTTCCCTTTATTCCCACTCTTAGTCTCCTGCCATCAGCCACTGCTTTATCCATGCTAGAATCTCTACTGTAATACCATGGGTTTGTAGATGGTTAAGTGGTCTCACATGTGGCATCTTGTCAAACGCCTTCTGAAAAAGAAGTACACAACATCAACCAATTCTCCTTTGTCTATCCTGCTTATTATTTCTTCAAAGAATTCCAACAGAGTTGTCAGGCAAGATATTTCCTTGAGGAAACCATTGTTAACTATGGCTTATTTTATCATGTGCCTCCAAGTATTCTGAGACATCATCCTTAATAATTGACTCCAACATCTTCCCAACCACTGAGTTCAGACTAACTGGCCTATTGTTTCCTTTCTTCTGCTTCTCTCCCTTCTTGAAGAGTGGAGTGACACTTGCAATTTTCAAGTTTTCCAGAACCGTTCCAAAATCTAGTGAATTGTGAAAGTTCATTATTAATGTTTCCATGATCTATTTAGCCACCACTTTTGGAATATTGGGGTGTACACCACCTGGTCCAGGTGACTTATCAACCTTCAGATTTTTCAGTTTCCCAAGGCCCTGGTTTCTCTAGTTACGGTAAGTACACACAGTTCATGCCCCCGATACCTGGAACTTCCACCATACTGCCAGTGAATTCCACAGTGAAGACGGATGCAAAATACTTATTTAGTTCATCCACCACTTCATTGTTCCCCATTACTACCTGTCTCGTATTGTTTTCCAGCAGTCCGATATCCACTGTCACCTCTCTTTTACATTTTGTATCTGAAGAAACTTTTGGTATCCTCTTTAGTATTACTGGCTAGCTTACTATCATATTTTATCCTTACCTTCTTAATGACCTTTAGTTGCCTGCTGTTAGCTTCTAAAAGCTTCCCAATCCTCTAACTTCTCACTAATTTTAGCTCTGTTATATACCCTCTCCTTGGATTTTATGTTAGCTTTGTCTTCTCTTGTTAGCCACAGTTGTGTCATCTTTTTGTTAGAATACTTCTTCCTCTTTGGGATGTATATATCCTCTACCTTCTGAATTGCTTCCAGAAATTTCAGCCTTTGCTGGTCTGCTGTCATCCCTGCCAGTGTTCTTTTCCAATTAAATCTGGCCACCTTCTCTCTCATGTCTCTGTAATTCCCTTTACTTAAATGTTTCAAAGGTACATTTAATGCCAGTGGTCTGGATACAATATACATCCTGAAATGCTTTCTCTTCTCAGCCTTCCACGAAAATAGAGGTGTGCCCCAAAGAATGAATGACAGTTAACTGTTAGAACCCCAAAGTACCCCCCCCCAGCTCCCCTTCCTGCCGCACGTAAGTGGCTGCAAGCAACAATTCCCCCCTCTCCCCACTGGCAAAAAGCATCAGCATCCACCACTGAGCATTCAAACGTGCAGCAAAAGCAACAGCAAAGACACAGACTTGCAGTAGTCCAAAGACTACTCGTTCACCCTGTATTCAACGTACCACAGGTTCTCTCTCTCACTAATAAGGAAGAGTTTCACGTCGAGGGGGGAGACATAACAAACAACTCACTGGTTTACGATACTGAAAGTTTGTTGCTTCACTTTTTCCCGAGCTCTGTGCCCAAAGATCTCAGATCTCTGGGCACACAGCCAAAGATTTTCCAGCTCCCACGACACACCAGTCCGGGACACTGACCTTCAAACTGCCTGTCTCCAGAGCCCTGATATCCTAGGCCTCAAAAGGTAAGATGAAATCTTAGGCCGCACCCTTAGCCTGTTGAATAACGGCCAGTCGTGACACCCTGAGAGGGGGTCCCATTCCCGTAAAGAACCAAAGTCAGCGTGTAACTCCAAATCAAGGTCTTCAAAACAACCCTGAAAGGGAAAAATAGAGGTATTAAAGATGGAAATAGAGCTGTTTCTGAAGGTGCAAGCAAAGGAGTGGCTCCTTAGTGCCATCTTGACTAACACTGATACAACATGTCCTTCTTAAATTTCAGGATGAATTCGACCTAATTATAATCGCTTGCCCCTAAGGGTCCTTTTACCTTAAGATCTCTAAACAATTGTGGTTTATTGCACAACACCCAATCCAGAATAGTTGATCCTCTGGTGGGCTCAACCATGAGCTGCTCTAAAAAGCCGTTTCACAGGCACTCTAGAAATTCCCTCTCCTGTAATCTGGCATCAACCTGATTTTACCAATCTACCTGCTTATTGAAGTCCCCATCACTACTGTAACATTGCCCTTTTGGCATGCATTTTCCATCCCCGGTTGTAATTTGTAGGTCACGTCCTTACTACTGTTTGAGGGTATATTTACAATTCCCATCAGGGTCTTTTTACCATTGTAGTTCCTTAACTCTATCCACAATGATTCAATATCTTCCAACCCTATGTCACCTCTTTCTAATGATTTAATTTCATCTTTTACCAACAGAGCAATGCCACCCCCTCTGCCTTCCTGTCTATTGTTTTGATACAATGTGTATCCTTGGACACTAAGCTCCCAGCTATAATCTTTCAGCCAAGATTCAGTAATGCCTGCAACAACATACCTGCCAATTTGCAGCTGTGCTTACATTCATCTACCATATTCCGTTTTACTGTGCACATTCGACACCTTCAGTCCTGCATTCACCCCTTTCGTGAATATTACAATGTGGAATAACATTTTCAGCATTTTAGGAAGAAGCTGATTAAGGGATCCAGTGAAGCAATTACAAAATTCAGGAAAGCATTTGAATTTATTTCTTGATTCAATAAAGATGATTTGGGATCATTGGAAGAAGAACAAAGGAAGATTTAAAAGGTTGGTACCAAAACTGAGTTATTAACTAAAAGGGAAAGTTAAGCTGCTTAGCAGCTTTATTTAAAGGAGAGTGTGTGATAGTAGCTTTTAAAATAAAGAATAAACTCAGCAGGATAGAAGTGTTTACACTTCCAGAGATTCAGAAACTCGTGGCCACAAAAATACAAGCTACACATCTAAACCAAGCAATACTTTGTTTTAAGGGAATGGTTAGAATGAGGAATTAATTTTTGCTCCATTACTAGAACACACGGGGCATTAGAATGAAGAAGTTTGGTACCATTATTCTCAAGAGATGAGGGATAGAATACATAGTTGGAACTGGCACCAACTGATGGGAATGGATTGGTGCTTTACTCAAAGTAGCCTTTATATGTTCTTGTTTTTGCAAGATGATAGGTCTTCAGTTGACCCTCAGAACATTCCGTTACCGCGTTCCCAGAGGAACCGTTAATCTAGCAAGGAGACAAAATGAGTATTCTGTTCTTGCTTAACCATTGCCAATAAAAATCAGTAATATTTATAATGCCATTTAGAACCTGGATTTTTTGTGAGTAATTGAATCATTGTTCTGTTAGTTTAACAAATACCACATTATTTTGTCCATTTCTTATCATTTAATATTGGAGTGTGGCTGTCTTTATTTGCTCTGCTGTTCAATGAAGGCAGGATGTTTTGGCCTGAGGCCATTTGAATGTGCTAATCCTCAAGTGGTTCACTTTCTACAAAAAAAATGTACTGACAGCAATCTTTGAAGACCTTACTGTGACCTGAGATTCTACTGCAGAAGAAAACATCACTTTCATCCAGATAATTGTTGCTTTCACAGGTTCTGGTTACAGCTGAACACTGCATGGACTGAAGAATCAAGTGCAGTCATTGCACTGGATAATGTGACACTCAGCCTTGACTGTTATCTAACAAGTGAGTATAATTATAACCTCTTTTCTGTTTAATAATACTGGATCTAGAACAAATTGTGCATCCTTGAAAGATTACTAGAGAGACAACTACAGCCTGCCATTTGGTAGTACAAGGAGAAACGCAAAAGACAGAAGTGAAATAATAGGGAACAGTGGGTTGGACCATTATCTCTGGACCTATGTTTGATAACTATGATGGGCTTGTGTTGGTGCAGAAGCTTCCTTTATCTATAGGTATATAAAATTATAGATAGATATATACTTTATTGACCCCAAAGGAAATTACAGTATCACAGTAGCATTACAAGTGCACAGGTATACAAATATTAGAAGAGAAGTAAGAAAGAATAAAAGATAAGTTACCTCAAACAGTCTAACATGAGGGGGGTTATCACTTCCCTAGCTATATGGCTGAGGGTAAGAATGACCTCATATGGCACTCTTTAGAGCAGCACAGTTCTCTTAGTCCAGTACTAAAAGTGCTTCTCTGTCAGCCTAGGTGGCATGCAGGTGGTGAGAAACATTGTCCAGAATTGCCAGGATTTCTGTAAGGACCTTTGTTCTTCCACAGGCTCCAGTGTGTCCATTTTGACTCCTATAACAGAGCCAGCCATTCTACCCAGGTTATCGAGACAGTTGGCATCCCAGTTGATGCCATTGCCCCAGCACACCACCACATAGAAGATTATACTAGTGACAACAGGCTGGTAGAACATGTTATGGAGAGGACTACGTACTCCAAAGGACCTCAGTCTCCTCAGAAAGTAGGGACAACTTTTGTCCTTCTTATACACAGCCTCTGCGTTGGTGTTTAACTCAAGTCCGTCATCCAGGTGCATCCCCAGGTACTTGTGGGTCCTCACCACATCTACGTCCTCATCAGCAACAGTAACAGGGAGCAGTGCAAGCTTAGCCTTCTGAAGTCCATCTCCATCTCCTTTGTCTTACTGTTGTTGAGCTGTGGATGATTCAGCTTGCACTTTGGCAAAGTCCTCCACCAGGGCCCTGTATTCATCCTCCTGTCCTTCCTTTATACACCCACCTATGGCTGAGTCATCAGAGAATTTTTGAGGAGTATACACAGGGTAAATGCAAGCAGGCTTTTTCCACTAAGGTTGGCTGGGGCTACAACAAGAGGTCAAGGGTGAAAGGTGAGAAGTTTAAGAGGAGCACAAGGGCAAAATTCTTCACTCAGAAGGCCACAATAGTGTGTAATGAGCTGCCAGTACAAGTGGTACATGCAAACTTGAGTTCAACTTTTAAGAGAAGTTCAGATAGACACTTGGATGGTAGGGATTTGGAAGTCTATGGTCCTGGTGCAGGTTGATAGGAGTAGGCTGTTGAAATGGTTTTAGCATGGACTAGGTGGGCTAATGAGCCTCTTTCTATACTGTACCTCTCTATGAGTCTATAGAAGTTAGAATACTGCGTAAAGTTGTAATTCCACTGATAGCTGCACAGCAGAGAACTCTCCATTAGTACGCACAATTTGGCAGTCATTTTTGGAGAGATGATAGGCACCATTGAAGTACGAAGCAATATGTAACTCTTCTGAGCTGTGACTCAAGGTCCTTCACTGAGAAGACCTCTTCTGTGGATCTAATTTCACACCCCAGTATCTGACAGCTCTAAAGCTGTTGAGCATAGAAAGGTAAATGAAAATAAATATCGTTAACTATTACAAAAAAAGTGCATTCAATCTTTGAGGATAGTTATTTTCCTGCTGTGCAATCTGGAAGTGTTAAATATGGAATTGGTCCAATGAAAAGTAGCAATATTATTTGGTAAATAAAGTAAAGCTGTCTGAAATTTGAAACAAGTATTCTATGGGCAGTCAGCTATTTTGCATGGGAGACCTGATTTCTGAAACTGCTTAAATCATTGTTAAAATCTTACTTTGGACTGCCTTAACACATAAGAGCTTTTTCAAAATTATATTTCTGGTTTTGTAATTATAGCCTTATAATATCTGTAACTATAATAGGGTAGACATATATCCATTATACTGTAAACAATTTCAACTTAATCTTGTTTAATAAAAATAAAACATTCAAATTGACATGAATATGAATCATGTAAAACAATTTATTGGAACACATTGAAGATATCACATTACTGTGGATTATTGCTAATATGCTGAAGCTGTTTACTTTTATCTTCAGCAGAAATGTCTGTAAAGCCTCATGAGCCAAATGCCCCCTTATATTCTACATTTCCTTAGACTTGCATTCCGTCAGCCTCAGCTTAAAATAACAGACAGAAATTTAAACTCCTAAATTTATTTCCTCAGCAAAACTGTAGATCTATTTCCCCCCAAATTACTGCAGGTAGCATTTACAAAAGAACTACAAAATAAGAGTGTGAAACTGATAGATCAATATTTACAACATGGACATTGATTCTTGAAGAGGTGATGTCCCATTATATTGCTGGGGACTTCTGACACAGTGTACCATCTCCCTTCACTCTTTCACCCTTGTGATTTTGACATGCTGCTTGTTTATAATCAAATAGCAGGAATTTGTACTGTAAAATCAGAGTTCTGATCGCTGGTGGTGGGTTCTCAATGGCTGGCACAGAAAACACGTCACATCCTTGTTGACCATCAAGCACGCATCTCCAGCATTTAGATGAGACGAAATGCTAAAAGCTCACAGCCTAACAACTCCAGAGACTAGAATTCAATCCTTTCAAAGGTATTGCCCACCTGTGAGAGTGTGCATTCCCTCCAGGTGATGGAGTTCCCTCCCAGATCCCAAAGACATGCCATTTGCTAGCTAACTGACTACTATATATTACCCCATCTGTTGGTTGATTAGAACATGGGAGAGAGGTGATGACCATCAATAACTCTCAGAGACGGGAGGTGAATGATAGGCTTTTATTAGCAGCAAAACGGAGCACAGCATCTCAGAGACTGAGGGGGGAGTAGAGCCTCCAATCGGTTTTTATACAGGGGCCTGCAGGAGGAGCCACAGGAGCAGTCAGCAAAGGGGCGTGTCCAGACAGGTATACATAGTTTACCACAAGAGGGAATTGTTTATAGGGAATATAAATGAGTGAAGGGGACTAATAGAATTACTTTGAGGCCATGTAGAAAATGCAGCAAAATGGCTTCCGCATAAGTAATAAGAAATGTATTCCATTTTATCTGGTATGGGAAACCAAGAAGTCCACCGTCCCACTAATTAAGTTCAGGGCACAAATCGGGTATTTCTGAGGAAGATTCAGTTGTGTATGTTCAGACGTTCACACAAATTACTGGTCCGCTGCAGACTCTAAAAGGACCAATCTTGTGCCAGAATTTGAGTAGGCCTCAGTGTGCCAACTAGATTTGGAGAGGTCTGTTTAAGGGCATGCTATTCCATGGCTTGTTCCACCTCATCATTTTATTTCTCCAGACGATTTCAATAGAGAGATTTATAGCAGAGAGCTCATCTGCTGCAAGTAATAGTGTTAGAGACATATAAAAATGAATATTTGCCACCGAGATTCACAACACCAATAAAATAAAGCATAGAAAGCCATAAAATGACTGCTTTTATTTCTGGCTGAAATATTTCATTTCCCAGGTTATTTGCCGATCTCCTTTAAATCAGCTAGTGCCACAACTGATTCCCAGGCAATGCTAGATTTACATTTCACAAACATCCTTCAACAACTACACCCTGCATGGCAAAACATCAGGAAGTGGCTTCAATTTGTCTTTCCAAAATTGGGAGTTAAATGAGGTGTCTATCTCATTGAATATTTCTAATGTTCAGCCCTACAAAATATGCGACAGCTGAAATTATGTTGTGGTCCAGTGGAACAGAACTCTAGTTGATCTTCCACTTTCAGTTATCTGAATAGAAAGCTATGTCGATATATTTTCCACAGCACAGAAACCGGGTATTTAGTCCAACCAGTATTAGCGCTCTACACAGTTCTCTCCCCACTCCTTTGAGTACTACTTAGGAGAACAGTAGCATGTTAATGTCTGGATCTCAGTGTAACATTAAACTTTAGTTCAGGACGGATCAAAGTCAATTCATGGATACACGGGTGACAGGCATTGTGAAAATGGTTGCCTTGAGTATTGTGTGTGAGTTTTCAGTATGATATATGAATTATTAGGTGGGAGTGTTGATTAGTAAAGATTGTTGTCAGTGGAGCAGTGTGTGATTGCATTTTTTTCTATAGTAGTTAGAAGATGGGATTTGTTACAGCTTGCAATGAAATGTTCCTGTGAAGACATTCTTGAGGCATTGAGATCTGACAGTATGGGATGTTGCTGGTTGCTATGACCACTCTGGCCACCACTACCAATTCTCTCATCATTTCTGCACAGTTGTGTTTTCAAGGCAGCTGAAAATGTAGAGACAGCATCTTGGTAACCACCTCTTCCATTAAGAATCTTATCAGTGAGAGAGGCAGGGTTCCTGCTTTTGTGTCTGTTTTGCCACTCTTGTATATTGCCTTCAAGCATTGATGAAATCAGTCTCCATTTGTCTTTTAAAAGCTGCAGCCTAACATTTATTATCACAAACGATTTTTGTCTCGTGTATTGGTTCCTGAAGTTACTCATATTTGCTGTGCATTAAGGTTTAAGTACACAAGGTGCATGTGCAATAATCTCGATAACCTCGAAGGGGCTTATTGGCATGAGTCCCCAATATGCGTTTATGTGCAATTTGGATTTATTGCTCAGCTTTTCAAAACTAGAGAAGCCTATGATTGATGGCCACAGCAGTAGCCTTAAATTAAGCTAAATTGACAGTGAAAATTAATTGGAGCTGATCTTCTTAACAATGAACAATTAAAAACATGGATGATTGACAAGGAGTTAGAAAAAAAAGTGTGCTGCAAATATGTGCTATACTTATTGTGAAGGAAAAGCAAAATAGAAATTCAACAAAAGTAGAATTTTAAAAATTCCAGTTAATGAAAGTAGACAATAAACTGGTTCACTCATAAACTGTTAATTGAAACTTGAAACGCAGTAACTATGTGAGTCATCTTTTTCCACATTTGGCCAATCCGAATAAATTACTAAGGATCAAGCTATCCTATTCCAAAACACTGATGGCCCTCAACTTAAAAGCACAAAACCTATGCCAAAAATACAACAACAAAAACAGAAGTGCGTTGGGTATCAGCTTTATAAAGGTTGATGTTCATGTCGATGAACATGTCTGAGACTCATGGCATCAGATAAGCAGTACTTGCAAGGAAAACAAATTAAACATAAATTATGCACAATTTTTAATAATGAAACAGAACTAGAACAAAACAAATCAAAGTCCATTTTAGTGCAAAGTGGTCAAAATATTCAGTGTTGCTGAACTGTAGTCAATAGGGTTTGGCAGATTGGTGCAATATCCAAATGGTTGAAGGGCAGCTGTTGTCCTTAAACCTGGTGGTATGTGCCTTAAGACTTTTGTACCTCCTGTCCGATGGTACCTGCGGAAAAATGACAAGGCCTGGATGATGGGGATCTTTGAAGATAGATGTTACATCCTTGAGTTATGTGCTCTTATAATTTACCAGTCCAAATCAGGGTAATCATTGCTTGGTACTAACTGCTGTAATGTTAGTAACAGAGACAGGAAAAGCAGCGTAGTTGAAGGTCACCATCATTAATTAATCTGCTTAGCGTCAGTCATTTGCAGTAGCTAGTCATTTAGTCACTGCAGTTTACTACAGGGATTCTGAATGAACTGAGCATTTTGGTGGCAGGGCCAGGGAGACTCTCTGCTTATATCATGCCTGAATTTCCAATCAATCCGAATGTGTCTTAGGCAGAGCCAATTGGTTCTCATCTAATTTTCACTTATGTTTATTCATGGGATGTGGTATCATTGGCGAGTCTGACATTAAGTGCCCTTCTAAATTCACTGCTGCCTGGGGTTATAAACCTTTGCAAGTGTAACATCTGCACTAACTTCTGCAAACCTCCAACCATGACTGCGAAGGAACATTTGGGATGATGTTGAGAACCTCAAGGTCATAGCAAGAAAAACATAGCGAGTGGCAAAAGGAATACACCACTTCACAAAGAGCTCACCCCCCTGTATCATTAGCTACCTCATGACCACCTAAGGAAGAATCTGAAGTTCTTGCATTAGACGCATTAAACATTTCAAAACCCACAAGATTGGAGTAGAAGCAAGGCATGCATGATCCTGAGGGAGTGCTGAAGAAGACCGTATTCCCATGGTGCTGCGAGATAGGAAGTTCCAGGAGTCTGGCCATGCCCCAATAAAGCAATAGTTACTGATCGCCAAGTCAGATTAATGAGAACAAGTTAAGATGAACCTGTTAACGTATACCTGCTGCCCTTCTACAAGCTTGAAATCATGAGTTAAGCACTGTTAAAGTGTAATGCGGAGTTGTTGTAATGCTACTCATCAGTGGTGCAGATTGCATCCACAACATTTTGATGAGCAACAGATTGAATGATTGTGCTGATGGATAGGGTGCTAATCAATGAGCTGCCTTGTGCTGGATGGTAGGGATTCTTAAATATTATTGGAGCAGCCTGTCCCAGCAAATGGAGAGTGCTCAATAACACTCCTGATTAATAACCATTCAGAGGAAAAGTGATGAAGGCTGACTGGAGATTTAAGCCTGGAGAGGGACAACCTGTCCAATATGTTTTCTTGGCTGATGCTGAAGATGATTGTGTTTTGTGCAATGGATTAGTGAAGAAATCTAAACCAAATGATTTATAGTTATGTCTCTTTCAATGTCCATCAGATGTAATAACAGATAAATGCTGTTGGTGGTATTCTGATACTTTATCTCTGGACTTTTCTGTAATTCTCTTAAACATTGCACCTGTTCTTATTGCCTTTTTTTTTTCTTGGTCCTCTTTCAATAGGTAGTGCAGACAACGCATCCAGAAATGATTCTGCCAGTCCAAGCCAGCATCTGTTAGGGCAAGCCTTTATAAACAAAACTGTTGTGGCAGCCAGCAAGAAGATGCATGAAGCAGCTACAGTCAGTGGGTCAACAGGTATGAACAACATGACATAATAATGGCATTTCAGCATACTGCTTTTGTAATAATAACGTGTTCTTTTTTCGTTTATAACAATTACACTTGATGATTTTACAGCAGCTTTTGAGTGCAATGAAACTTTATGTTGAAAGGATATTTGTGTCCAGAAATCATACCTGGTTTAACAATTTATATTGAAATGAAATTTGAGAAGTCATTTCTTAGGATTTTCTCACAAGCACATAATAAAGTGATTGTCATTAGTAACATAAGTATATATTTTATTAAAGATTGTCTTAGAATGTGATATATAGAAAGTTTAGTCTGCAGCCTATTTAACTTGAGCCGGGATTGATATATCTATGCCTTTGACAAGGTCCCACATGGGAGGCTAGTTAAGAAGATTCAGTCACTAGGTATACATGGAGAGGTAGTAAATTGGATTAGACATTGGCTCAATGGAGAGGATTGCTACTCTGAGTGGAGGCCTGTGACTAGTGGTGTGCTACAGGGATCAGTGCTGGGTCCATTGTTATTTGTCATCTATATCAATGATCTGGATGATAATGTGGTTAATTGGATCAGCAAATTTGCTGATGATACAAAGATTGGAGGTGTAGTGGACAGTGAGGAAGGTTTTCAAAGCTTGCAGAGGGATTTGGACCAGTTGGAGGAATGGGCTGACAAATGGCAGATGGAGTTTAATGCAGACAAGTGTGAGGTATTGCTTTTCGGAAGGTCAAACCAAGGTAGAACATACAAGGTAAATGGTAGGACACTGAGGAGTGCAGTAGAACAGAGGGATCTGGGAGAACAGATATATAATTCCCTAAAAGTGGCATCACAAGTAGATGGGGTCATAAAGAGAGCTTTTGGTACATTGGCCTTTATAAATCAAAGTATTGAATATAAGAGTTGGAATGTTATGGTGAGGTTGTATAAGACATTGGTGAGGCTGAATTTGGAGTATTGTGTGCAGTTTTGATCACCTAATTACAGGAAGGATATTAATAAGGTTGAAAGAGTGCAGAGAAGGTTTACAAGGATGTTGCAGAGACTTGAGAAACTGTGTTACAGAGAAAGGGTGAATAGGTTAGGACTTTATTCCCTGGAGCATAGGAAAATGAGGGGTGATTTGATACAGGTGTATAAAATTATGATGGGTATCGATAGAGTGAATGCAAGCAGGCTTTTTCCACTGAGGCTAGGGGAGAAAAACCAGAGGACATGGGTTAAGGGTGAAGGGGGAAAAGTTTAAAGGGAACATGGGAGGGGGGGGGGCTTCTTCATGCAGAGAATGGTAGGAGTGTGGAATGAGCTGCCAGATGAAGTGGTGAATGCGGACTCACTTTTGACATTTAAGAAAAACTTGGACAGGTGCATGGATGAGAGGTGTATGGAGGGACATGGCCCAGGTGCAGGTCAGTGGGACTAGGCAGAGTAATGGTTTGGCACAGCCAAGAAGGGCCAAAAGGCCTGTTTCTGTGCCGTAACGTTCTACGGTTCTATGGTTCTATTCATGGTTCCCTCTCTCGCAGCAGCTTATATTAATAGACAGCTGGAAGAACTCAGCTGGTTGAGCAGCATCTATGGGGAGGCGGAGCCAAGGAACTATCAATGTTTCAGGTAGAAACCCTGTATCAAGATAGCCTCGGTGTTTGACCCAAAACATCTTGTCCCCCACCCCTGTAGATACTGCTCTATTGGGCAGTTCCTCCGGCAGACTGTTTATTTCTCCAGATTCCGAGATTCTGCTGTTTCTTGTCTTATCACTCAGCTACTCCCTAGGTCAGTTGTCCAAGTGGTTTAGCAGAAATTTCTGCCCCTGTATTTAACAGACGGTAAAGAATTAGCTTTGTTATGACATTTTCTTGGTATTAAAGCAATTCAAATTGTTAGGTCTTGGAAGGTACAATTGCATATTTAGCAATATCAGATATGACTTAATTTGTGTATATTTAACTGCTCTTATACTGCTGGTCAAAATGAAGCAGAATCATGAAAAGCATCACTGAAATTTCAAAAAATCTTACCTCGTGGACTCTGAGTTCTGATGATTATAGCATGTGTGCTGCAATTCATAAAAAATGTAACATGCAAAAGTGAGACAGCAACAACAGAAGCCTCTTCCTGCGTGTCTGCACTTAACGTAAAATAATTCACGACATACCAGAGCAGCATAATTAGACAATCAGAAATATTAGGACTAAAACTTTGGTCAAAAAGGAGAATGTATGGAGGAAGGAGGGAAGTGGGGAATGGAGGAAGTAAATTACAAAACCTAGAACCAGAATGTCTGGTTGCCAACAGTGAGACAAGGGGAGAAAGTTGGAGAAACAGAGCACTGTTTTATTCAGAAGGAGTAACAGGAAAGGCCATCATTTATTGCCCACACCTAATTTTATTTGCAATGATGGCAGTGTGCACTATTTTAAGCCATGGCAATTTATGTAGTGGAGGAATTGCCATGTTATTAATGGGTAGAAAATGTTCAAGTATACTAATGCAGTCAGGTGGTCAATACCTGGTACTGCTTGCCATGAATATAATTTGCCATTTATCAGCTTAAGCCTAAATATTATTCATGTCAATCTGCATGATTCTTCACTTTCTGAGGAGTACAAATGGAACTGAATACTGTGTAAACATTGAAGATCAAATGAACGCTGCGCAGATGTTGGAAATCTCAAACTGAAATAGAAAATAATAGAAATCATCAGAAGGTTAGGCTGCATCTGTGGGAAGTGAACGGAGTTGATGGCTTTAGGTTGAGTCAATTGAGTTTAAAAGAAGCTTGTAATCCTGGGAGGAAGGTGGAAGAAGGAGATATACTGTATTTTTTTTTCCCCATTCGCCAGATAACCTTTTACATTTTATTTCTATGGTTGCCCTGGTTTCACTTTATCAGATATATCCCCCTCCCTGATGCTTCAACTTCCCTGCAACTTTCCAAACTTCTTTTGACATCTTTTCATTTCTTACCTGAAATGTTCACTCTGTTTTTCTTCCCACAGATGCAGACTAGCCTGTTGACATAATTGATGTCGTATACACGCAATCATATTAGCTTATGTAACCCATGACTTCAGAGAGTGGATATTTTACTTGGATTGTACATTTGGTCTCTTGCTCCTTGATACAATGAACAATCACTTCTATCTTATGTCTGGCATTTAGATTTTTTTTTGTCCAGATCTGGACCTAAACTTTCATGAGGTATGGAGGAAGCAGTCCATTGGAACTCAAAATGATATTCAGTGAGCTGGATATTGGTGATTTAAATAATGTTTAGCAGTGCTGCCAATGATCTTCCAGTCACTAAGAGAGGGCTGACAGGGTGGTAATTGGCTGGGTTAGATTTGTCCCATTTTGGAAGTAATGTCTCTCCACAACCTCAGTCTTTAGGGTGCAGTTTTGTTAAGTTTCTAGCCTTTGCTGTAACCAGTACTATTTGTTATTGTAATATGGATTGAGGTGAACTGCCTGAGGTGTAGCTTCTGCCATGGTCAATCCTCTGTAGGAGGCTGGTGTTGATCATTCGATCACTACACTGGAATGAAGGTAACTGCAAGTGCTCTGTTTTTAACATTAGATGTGTAATTGTCTGACACTATTTACAAATGAATATGACAAAACTGCAGCACTTTGATATGATCCATTATGCATTTTCTCAGCTCTATCTATAACTTATTGCTGTTTAGTATGCCAAGTGCTCTTAAATTGAAATTTCTCCAGGTTGGCACTTCATTTCTTTTGCTCCATCAGAAGTAATGTCTGACGTTCTCCTCTGCTATCCACACTGAAACAAAATTGGTTATTTGGCTTTGTGTTAAGAGTGGGATGAATGATAAGACCATTAGATGCAGGAGCAGAATTAAGGCATTCAGCCTTTTAAGTCTGTCCTGCCATTCAATAGTGGCTGATTGTTATTCCCTATCAACCCATTCTCCTGCCTTCTCCCAAAAATTTGACAGACTTACAAATCAACCTCTGCATTAAGTACACCCATTGACTTGACCTCAACAGCCATCTATGGCAATGAATTCCACAGATTCCCCACTCTCTGGCTAAAAAAGTTCCTCCTCATCTCTGTTGTAAATGGATGCCCATCCATTCTGAGGCTGGGCCCTCTAGTCCGAGACTCTTCCACCACTGAAAACAGTCTCCATATCCACTCTATCTAGTACTTTCAATATTCAATAGGTTTTAATGAAACTCCCCCTTCTTTCTTCTAAGCTCCAGCAAACATTCTTCGTAAGTTAACCAATTCATCCTTGGGATTATTTCTATAAACCTCCTCTGGACATTCTCCCATGCCAGTACCTCCTTCCTTAGATATTGAGGCCAAAATTTCCCGTAATATATATTAATTTATCTATTGATTGATTTAGAGATAGAGTACAGATTAAGCTCTTTGAGCCACACTGCTCAGCGTTCCTGAGCTAACCCTAGCCTAATCATGGGACAATTTACAGTGACCGGTTAACCTACTGACCAGTACGTATTTGGATTGTGAGAGGAAAGCGGCACACCCAGAGAAAACCCATTCATTAAATAGGGAAGACGTACAGAGACTCCTTGCAGATGACATCAGAATTAAACTTCATTCTCCGACTCCCTGAGCTGTAAGAGTGTCAAGCTCACCACTATGCTACCATGGTGCCTCAAAATGTGGTCTGATTAATGTCTTATAAAGCTTCAGTATTACATCCATGCATTTTTATTCTCATCCTCTGTGTCTTTGTCTCCTCTAGTGCCTATGTTGATGTCAGGCGATCTGTCCAGTTTAATTCTGTTTGTGATTTTTTTTTATCCATATAGCTTACTAGGTCACCTCAGAGAAGTGTTAGGGATCAATCACTCTGGAATCTCATGAAAAATGAAAAAAGTAATCTTCAGTCATTTCTGACTATGTAAGCCGTGGACCGTGTACTAACATTGACTTAAATTTTCTGCATTTTGTGTTGCACAATTCTTAAGTGTTTTAAATACACTTCAGAAATGTCAATAGATGTTATTCTCAAGACAACAGTATTTATAGAGGTTACATTTTAAAGCACTGACCAATTGTTCCAGATCATGGCACATTTCATGCTCATTGATATCCAGATATGTTTGAAAAGGATTTATGGGCAAGGAAATCTCGACAGATTTAGTAGAAGTGAATTAATTTGAGGTGGAAACTACACTCCCAAATATTTGAATAAAAAGATTGTATAACAGCTGGGTGATTAAAGTTTTTTTAAAAATGAGCAACTTTGAATACACTGTGGATAATGAGTATATTGAAATACAAAGGTTGCCATTGTAATCTGCACCTGTTACAGTGTTTACATATTTTTAGCAAATTGGAATATGTTTTTTACAAGATGTACAGTAGGTGTTTGGAATTCTCCCAACAAAAAGAAATGGCTGCTGACTCCTGTGCATATCAGAAACATAGAAAGATAGAAAACCTGCAGCACAATACAGGTCCTTCCGCCCACAAAGTTGTCCCGAACATGTCCTTACCATAGATATTACTAGGCTTACCCATAGCCCTCTATTTTTCTAAGCTACGTGTATCTATGCAAAAGTCCCTTAAAAGACCCTATTGTATCCACCTCCACCACCATTGCCAGCAGCCCATTCCGAGTACTCACCCTCTCTGCATAAAAATAAAAACATACCCCTGACATCTCCTCCTTACCTACACCCCAGCACCTTAAAACTGTGTCCTCTTGTGGCAACCATTTCAGCCCTGGGAAAAGCCATTGACTCTCCACACGATCAATGCCTCTTATCATCCTCCGTTGCTCCAAGGTGAAAAGGCTGAGTTCACTCAACCTATTCTCATAAGGCATGCTCCCCAATCCAGGCAACATCCTTGTAAATCTCCTCTGCACCCTTTCTATGGCTTCCACATCCTTCCTGTAGTCAGGCAACCAGAACTGAGTACAGCACTCCAAGTGGGGTCTGACCAGGGTCTTATGTAGCTGCAACATTAACTCTCAGCTCCTTAATTCCACGGTTGATGAAGGTCAATACCCCATATGCCTTCTTAACCACAGAGTCAACCTGCGCAGCTGCTTTGAGCAACCTATGGACTCAGACCCCAAGATCCCTCTGATCCTCGACACTGCCAAGAGCCTTTCCATGAATACTATATTCTGCCATCATATTTGACCTACCAAAAGTAACCACTTCACATTTATCTGGGTTGAACTCCATCTGCTACTTCTCAGCCCAATTTTGCATCCTATCGATGTCTCACTGTAACCTTTGACAGCTCTCCACACGATCCACAACACTTCCAACCTTTCTGTCATCAGCAAACTTACGAACTCATCCCTCTACTTCCTCATCCAGGTCATTTATAGAAATCATGAAGAATAAGGGTCCCAGAACAGATCCCTGAGGCACACCACTGGTCACTGACCTCCATGTAGAATGTGACCCATCTACAACCACTCTTTGCCTTCTGTGGGCAAGTCAGTTCTGGATCCACAAAGCAATGTCCCCTTGGATCCCATGCCTCCTTACTTTCTCAATAAGCCTTCGATCGGGTACCTTATCAGATGCCTTGCTGAAATCCATATAAACTACATCCACTGCTCTTCCTTCATCAATGTATTTAGTCACATCCTCACAAAAATTTAATCAGGCTTGCAAGGCACAACCTGCCTTTGACAAAACCATGCTGACTATTCCTAATCATATTATACCTCTCCAAATGTTCTTAAATCCTGCCTCTCAGGATCTTCTCCATCAACTTACCAACCACTGAGGTAAGACTCACTGGTCTATAATTCCCTGGGCTGTATCTACTCCCTTTCTTGAAAAAAGAAACAATATCCGCAACTCTCCAATCCTCCAGAACCTCTCTTGTCTCCATTGATGATTCAAAGATCATCACCAGAGTCTCAGCAATCTCCTCCCTCACCTCCCATAGTAGCCGGGGGTATATCTCATCTGGTCCTGGCGACTTATCCAACTTGATGCTTTCCAAAAGCTCCAGCACATCCTCTTCCTTAATATTTACATGCTCAAGCATTTCAGTCTGCTGCAAGTCATCACTACAATCACCAAGATCATTTTTCATAGTGAATACTGAAGTCAGGTATTCATTAAGTACCTCTGCAATTTCCTCCAGTTCCACACACACTTCCCCACTGCCACACTTGATAGGTCCTATTCTTTTAAGTCTTATCCTCTTGGTCTTCACATACTCGTAGAATGCCTTGTGATTTTCCTTAATCCTGCCCACCAATGTTTACTCATGGCCCATTCTGGCTCTCCTAATTTCCTTTTTAAGCTCCTTCCTGTTAGCCTTGTAATCTTCTAGATCTTTAACATTACCTGGCTCTCTGAACCTTTTGTAAGCTTTTCTTGTGTTTTTGACTAGGTTTATTACAGCCTTTGTACACCATGGTTCCTGTACCCAACCATAACTTCCTTATCTCATTAGAACGTACCTATGCAGAACTCCACACAAATAGCCCCTGAAAATTTGCCACATTTCTTCCATACTTTCCCTGAGAACATCTGTTTCCAAATTAACCTTCCAATTTCCTGCCTGATAGCCTCATAATTCCCCTTACTCCAAATAAACACTTTTCTAACTTGTCTGTTCTTATCTCTCTCCAACGCTATTGTAAAGGAGATAGAATTATGATCACTATCTCCAAAATGTACTCCCACTGATAGATCTGACACCTGCCCAGGTTCATTTCCCAATACCAAATCGAGTACAGTCTCTCCTCTTGCTGGCTTATCTACATATTGTGTCAAAAACCCTTCCTGAACACACCTAACAAACTCTACCCCATCTAAACCCCTTGCTCTAGGGAGATGCCAATTGATATTTGGGAAATTAAAATTTCCCATCACGATAACTCTGTTATTATTACAGCTTTCAAAGATCTGTTTCCCTATCTGCTCCTCAATATCCCTTTTACTATTGGGTGGCCTATAAAAAAACGCCCAGTAATGTTATTGACCCCTTCCAGTTCCTAACCTTCACCCACAGAGACTCCATGGACAACCCCTCCATGGCATCCACCTTTTCTGCAGCCGTGACACTATCTCTGATCAACAGTGCCACGCCCCCACCTCCTTTGCCTCCCTCCCTGTCCTTTCTTTAATATCTAAAACCCAGCACTTGAAGTAACCATTCCTGTCCCTGAGCCATCCAAGTCTCTGTAATGGCCACCACATCATAGCTCCAAGTACTGATCCATGCTGTAAGCTCATCTGCTTTGTTCAGAAATATTGAAAATTTGTGACTGAGGAATAGAATTCTACAGAAAAGGGCATCAAAGAATATGAAGCAAAAAGTTATAGTGATCAGTCATGATACAAATGAATGGATAATTAGATTCAAGACACTCAATAAACTATCCTTTTTATGCTTGAGGGCAATAGATGTAATGGTCTGTCTTCTGTGGACAGCCAATCTTTTGTTTCTCTCATTTAAAGAGAAAGAGTCTGGTATTTCCTTTATTGTTGTAACTTTGAAGAATGAATGTTTATCAGAGCAGTCATGAAGAACTCCCAAGTTCATAATGGATGAATTACAGCATTCATAGCTGACAAGTTTAGAACCACTAAGAAAAGTTATTACTTGAACTGTATAAATATGAGGAAAGTGTCTTTTCCTTTCCAAACTGATCTGACAGATTGGACTGGCCCTGGTGACAGATGACTCCAGCACCACTCACCACATCTGTGCTCAGCAGGAAGGTAACAAGCTAGGTGTTGTTCATTGTCTACTCAAATGATTTTTGGAATTCTTCTACTTATTCCATAACATTTTGAGTTGAATTAAAATTAATTTCCAAATGGAATAATTTTCTTTTCATTTTTGAGATTCTAACATGGCTTAATTCATGGGTACATTTCAATTTGTCCTCAAATCCTGTTATTTGCTGCATCTCCCTGTACACCCTACCCCATCCCCCAACCCCAACCCACCCCCCCCTCCCACTCCCACCCCCTCTTCCCCCCCCTTTAAAAAGTTCTTCTGAACTTCTTTTTACATATTTTGGCATTTTCCAGCAGCACTTGATGTCCATTTATCATCCGTGAAGTACAATAGACATTTTCATTATCAGTCTTTGAAGTCCATTATGATTCTACATTTGACATTAAAAAATAATGCATTGTCTTTAAGCTGCTAAAAACGTTCAGTTTAGTGATGTACTTTACCAACTGGGCCCCTGCCTCAATTTAAATGACATAAAACACTCGTCTCAATTGGTCAAACACTGCTCATCAAATATTTGCATTATATCTCCCCATCTAAGCTCTGATAAACTGCATGAATGGTATTTATATGAAAATGGATATCTTTAGACAGAAAGCCATTTATCTTCATTTCCATCTCTCTTGTCAATCTTTTGTCTTTGATCTCAGTCCCATGATTTGCAGCTCTTTACTGATTTTGACAGAACTTTGGTACTCCACTTTGATCGTTACAACTTATTTTCTTTTCATCAACCTTTTGTAGTAAAGAGATGGCTTCCATCGAACTAAGGACAGAGACACTACATTTTCAAATACATTCTTTGCAACTTAACTGCACTGCATTTAGCTCCGAGTTCCAGAAGTATATTCTTCAGTATACATGGAAGTAGGTTATGCTTCCATTAAATAAGACAGTGAATCATGTCTGGTGTCCTTATTTAAGAAAGAATGTTAATATTTTCAAAACAATTCTTAGAAGATTTACTTGACTTATACCTGGAATAGTCAAGTTTTCTTTTGAGGAAAGATTGGACGGGTGCAACTTGTATCAGCTGGAATTTAGAAGAGTGAGAGGAGACTTTAATGAACCAAAAAGATCCTGAAAGACCTTAACGGGTTGAATGTAAAGAGAATGCTTGTTGTTGTAGTGGAAACTAGCACAGTAACAGGTAGCCCATTGAAGACATAAATGAGTTCTTTGTGTCTTTTAGTGGGTTGTAATCCTTTGGAACTCTTTTCCTCAAAAGACAGTGGAAGCAGAGTCTGCGAATATTGTGAAAGCAGGTGTTGAAAGACTTGGATAAAAAGAAATGCAACATTGAGCTCATAATCAGGTAAAACATGGTTTTATCAAATAGCAGACAAGGTTGAGTGGCAAAGCAGCTTACTCTCGCTCCTACATGGTATGATGTATTGTTCACCTCATTAATCAACATTGTCTCTGAGTTTAAATGCTTATGAAATTCTTTTCCAGCATTCCAAAGGGACCAGCATATTGGTTCTGCCTACACCCATTACACTTCTTCCTATGTAATTTCAAGTTCCAACACCGACACTCTCTTAGCAGCGCAAATGCCCTTTCAATCAGCAACTTACTTCTTCTTCCAATCCAATACACTGCTTTGTGTGGTCTCGTATACATTGTAGAAAATAACTTGGGTGCTGGTTTGCCATATATATTTGGTAAAAAAAACATAGGAACGTAGAACACTTACAGCACAATGCAGGCCCTTTGGCCCACAATGCCCTTTCCTGAGAAATTACCTCGGGTTATCCATAGCCCTCTATTTTTGTGAGCTCCAAGTACCTGTCCAGGAATCTCTTAAAAGACCCTATCGTATCCACCTCCACCACCATCGCTGGCAGCCCATTCCACTCACTCACCACTCTCTGTGGGGGAGAAAAAACTTACCCCTGACATCTCCTGTGTACCTGCTTCCAAGCACCTTAAAACTGTGCCCTCTTGTGTTAGCCATGTTGGCCCTGGGAAAAAGCCTTTCACTATCCACGTGATCAGTGCCTCTCATCAACTTATACACCTCTATCAGGTCACCTCTCATCCTCCGTTGCTCCAAGGAGAAAAGGCTGAGTTCACTCAACCTATAAGGCATACTACCCAATCCTGGCAACATCCTTGTAGGTCTCCTCTGCACCCTTTCTGTGGCTTCCATATCCTTCCTGTAGCAAGGTGACCAGAATTGAGCACAGTACTCCAAGTGGAGTCTGACCAGGGTCCTTTATAGTTGCAATATTACCTCTTGGCTCCTAAACTCAATTCCACGATTGATGAAGGCCAATGCACCGTATGCTTTCTTAAGCACAGAGTCAACCTGCGCAGCAACTTTGAGTGTCCTATGAACTCGGACCCCAAGATCCCTCTGATCCTCCACACTGCCAAGAGTCTTACCATTAATACTATATTCTGCCATCATATTTGACCTACCAAAATGAACCACCTTACACTTATTTGGGTTGAACCCCATCTGCCACTTCTCAGCACAGTTTTGCATCCTATCAATGTCCCACTGTAACCTCTGACAGCCCTCCACACTATCCACACAAACCTCAACCTACAAGAGTGACCCTAAGCTTCCAGTTCATTTAATCCTTCCATTTCACCTCCATTCTAGTCTTTTAATATCAAATATGTAACTCTAATAAATTCAATATAATCTGAGGAACTGCATTGCATCTTTTCATGAGGTACATTACAGCTTTCCAGATTGTAAGAAATTCATGTGATTAAATATTCCAGCCTTGTATCTCAGATTTTCTCTGCCAGCTATTTAAGATTTTATTTTCCCCTATTTGCATCTCTCCCATCATGTCTGTTTTATTCATTAGCCCATCCCACCATCTTCCAGCCAGCACCATCCATCAATATCTCCTGGTCTCCACCCTATCAGAGATCTCCCATCCCCAATCTTTCTCTCCAATTTGAGATTTGTTTTATCTCCACTGTTTCCTGTCTCTAATGAAAGGCCACCAGCTTTGTCTCACCTGCTGGGTACTTATAACATGTTTTTGTTCTCACTGGAGTTATTTAATTACCATTATCCTCTTCAGTAGCTTTTTAGATCTATGTAAATACCTACCACACTTCGGTCATAGATTCTTATCAATTAGGAAATACTCTGACAAGACTTTCTTATTTCCAACAATGATCTTCTCACACTTAATTACATTTAACCAACAACAAGAATCTCCTCATATTTCATAACATTTAACATAACACCAATCTCTCAGTGTTGTCTTACTGGCTTACTTTGCAGAAGCATATTGTGTTTCTTTGTTTAAATCTGCATTCATCCTCTTTGTTGCATCATCATGCCTGCTTTAGTTTGCTCATGTTGACCTCTAGAGAAGAAATTGCTTTTGAAGAGCTCCATAAATTTTACTTACAATTTGATCTGGTGACACAAAGTGGAAATGTGCTGGACGGTCTATTATTCACCACGGATTGGAATACTGATCTCAAGCTTCTGTCACAGGATTGTCAAGTGTGTGTGACTTGAAGTGTGGAAGATTATTGCAGATTTGCCTGAAAATGTTCTCACACACCTTCCAGGAGATGATTCAAGAGCAGTGCTGATAAACGCTTGGATGCAAACCAAGTATCTATATTCAAGTAGAATGTAACACAGACAAAACTGAAATGGTGGAGGAAAAAACAATTGAAAGGGAGCACTTCAGTGTGAAATGACTTAACTCACATTGCCTAATACTTACTCAGAGCTATCTCCAAATCACGCCTTCCCATAGAGAGCACCATCAGCATGTCAGTGTCCACGGTATGACCAATTTAAGAAGTAACAGTGATCAGCTATACTGCAAATACAATGTTAACCGGTAACTAAACTCTCAGTGACCCAGTACAGTGCTGATACTTCACAATAGTTCAACTAAATATATATTTTGTTGATTATTTTCATTTGTACTCAGTGCCTGAGGCTTCTCACTTAAGTGTCCAGCAATAATCAGCCAGCAGTGATGGATTCCAGTTGCTCTGATTCCATTTCTCCATGAATGCAATGTCCTGGTGAAACCTTTCACCATGCTCATTACAGACAGTGCCAAGATTTGCAGGGAAGAATTCTAAATGGGAATGCAGAAAATGAATCTTTAGTGACATGTTGCACTTTGTGGTTTTGTATGATTGAAGCATGTTGACAACCAACTGCACGTAGTTTGATGCTCTGTAGTTGCCAAGAAAATTTTCAACAACATCCCTGAATGCCTTCCATGAGATTTTCTCCAGTCCCACTAGAAGCTCTTCGAATTGCCTGTTTGATTTGTGTAGCAATAAAAAATTGCCTTCCTATTCTTGGCATCAGTCATTCCAACTTGAATTATGAATTGAAATAACAGATATATGTGATATTTAAAAATAATGCATGATAGGGAAATTTCTTAGTGATTTTCATGATCAGCAGCCCAAAATCTATAAAATGCACCCAAAAGTATTCAGGAGGCCACATTTTTTTTGTTGTGCAACGTTACTAGTCATTAAAATGGGATTCATCTTCCACCTCACAATTGCACTGAGAGTGAACAGATTGTAATTATTTCCCATTAAGGCATCAGTTGGTGACTGAAGTTATTTTAGGCTATCAATCTATATGTGGCCAGTAACTGCAGATCTATAAAGTTCCGCATAATCACAATACTAAAACAATTTATTTCCACAGACGCAAGCAAAAACAAATGTTGATTTTAACAAAGTTAGCTGCTGTGAAATTGAATGATATTTCATAAAATTGAAAATAAATAAGAAGTATCAGAATAAGTTTATTTTCCTTTTGACACTAATGTTCAATATTCTGTTATAACATGCCTCAGTTTGAGATGCACTCTATACTTTATATTATTTACCTATATTCTGTAACAAATAGTGTTAGTGGAAGTTTCATCAACAGCAGGTTAATGGAGTTGGAAATGCTATCAGAGGAAGAGGTTGAAATGGGAAATATTAGTGGGCTCAAAATGTAACTAGAAATATTTGTAGAGAAGAACAAGATTGAAAGACCTTTTAACATAGGTGGTCATGATATTCATTTGCAAGAAGCATATGAATTGTTCCCATTTTGCTTCAGTGATCTAGAGAAGCTGAGTTATACTGTTTAATCCATTTGTTGAAGAAATAGCTGTCAAAATATTAGATCAGGATGACTTGGGTAAGCTGATCCTTTTAGTCAAATATAACATCAATAACCAGTCATTAGTCATGGATGTATTGTGTATGTGATAAGGTTTTATGCTATTACTTCTTAAGCATTGTTTTTTGAAATCATTTTTAATCGACTCTTTAGTATTTCTGATTTTTATCTTCAGTAGCTTCCCTGAAATAATAAGAATAACCTAAGAATTCGGTAATCTTTATTATATGAGTAACAGGGGTTATTTTTGAAGCATATTCTCATGAAAGGACATGTATCTGCTTTTCACTACCCCTACAATTTTAACCCCCTTTTATCATAAAAGCTAGCAACCTGCTAATACCTCAGGCGGACTCTTGAATCTGATTTCTTTTCCCACCGACACAGTGATCATTGTCCAGACCATAACTTTTTCAGTCACTATGTGGTTTTATTTAGCAGTGCTGCAGTCTCTATTACATTGCATGAGGGGGAAACATAGAAAATGTACAGCACAATACAGGCCCTTCGGCCCACAAAGTTGTGCCGAACATGTCCCTACCTTAGAAATTACTAAGCTTACCTATAGCCCTCTATTTTTCTAAGCTCCATGTAACCATCTAAAAGTCTCTTAAAAGACCCTATCATATCCAGCTCCACCACCATTGCTGGCAACTCATTCCAAGCACTCACCACTCTCTGAGTAAAAAACTTATCCCTGACATCTCCTCTGTACCTACTCCCCACGCCTTAAACCTGTGTCCTCTTGTGGCAACCATTTCAGCCCTGGGGAAAAAGCCTCTGACTATCCACACGATCAAAGCCTCTCATCATCTTATACACCTCTCATCCTCCATCGCTAAAGGAGAAAAGGCCAAGTTCACTCAACCTATTCTCATAAGGAATGCTTCCCAATCCAGGCAACATCCTTGTAAATCTACTCTGCACCCTTTCTATGGTTTCCATATCCTTCCTGTAGTGAGGCGACCAGAACTGAGCACAGTACTCCAAGTGGGGTCTGATCAGGGTTCTACAACATTACCTCTTGACTCCTAAGTTCAGTTACATGGTTGATGAAGGCCAATACACCATATGCCGCCTTAGCCACAGAGTCTACATGCACAGCTGCTTTGAGCGTCCTATGGACTCAGACTCCAAGATCCCTCTGATCCTCCACACTGCCAAGAGTCTTACCATTAATGCTATATTCTGCCATCATACTTGACCGACCAAAATGAACCACTTCACATTTATCTGGGTTGAACTCCATCTGCCACTTCTCAGTCCAATTTTGCATCGTATCAGTGTCCCGTTGTAAACTCTGGCTGCCCTCCACACTATTCACAACACCACCAACCTTTGTGTCATCAGCAAATTTACTAACCCATCCCTCCACTTCCTCATCCAGGTCATTTATAAAAATTACAAAGAATAAGGGTCCCAGAACAGATCCCTGAGGCACTCCACTGGTGACTGACCTCCTTGCAGAATATAGGCTATCTACAACCACTTGTTGCCTTCTGTGGGAACGCCAGTTCTGGATCCACAAAGCAATGTCCCCTTGGATCCCATGCCTCCTTAGTTTCTCAATAAGCCTTGCTTGGGGTACTTTATCAAATGTCTTGCTGAAATCCATATAAACTACATCCACTGCTCGTCCTTCATCAATGTGTTTAGTCACATCATAAAAAAATTCAGTGGCTCGTAAGGCATGACCTGCCCACAACAAAGCCATGCTGACTATTACTAATCATATTATACCTCTACAAATGTTCTACCTGGGCTATCTCTGCTCCCCTTCTTGAATAAAGGAACATCCGCAACTCTCCAATGCTCCGGAACCTCTCCCGTCCGCATTGATGATGCAAAAATCATCACCAGAGTCTCAGCAATCTCCTCCCTCACCTCCCATAGTAGCCTGGAGTACATCTCATCTGGTCCGGGCGATTTATCCAACTTGATGCTTTTCAAAAGCTCCAGCACATCCTCTTTCTTAATATCTACATGCTCAAGCTTTTCAGTCCATTGCAAGTCATCACTACAATCTTTTCCATAGTGAATACTGAAGTAAAGTATTAAGTACCTCTGCTCTTTCCTCCGGTTCCATACACACTGTCCCACTGTCACACTTGATTCGTCCTATTCTTTCACGTCTTATCCTCCTGTCCAAGGCATTCACATACTTGTACAATGCCTTGGGGTTTTCCTTAATCCTGTCCACCAAGGCCTTCTCATGGCCCCTTCTGGCTCTCCTAATTTCTTTCTGAAGTTCCTTCCTATTAGCCTTATAATCTTCTAGATCTCTAACATTACCTAGCTCTCTGAACCTTTTGTAAGCTTTTTTTCTTCTTAACTAGATTTATTACAGCCTTTGTACACCATGGTTCCTGAACCCTACCATAACTTCCCTGTCTCACTGGAACATACCTATGCAGAACTCCACACAAATATCTCCTGAACATTTGCCACATTTCTTCTGTACTTTTCCCTGAGAACATCTGTTTCCAATTTAACCTTCCAACCTCCTGCCTGATAGTCTTCTATCTCTTTCCAGTGCTATTGTAAAGGAGATAGAATTATGATCTCTATTCCAAAATGCTCTCCCACTGAGAGATCTGATACCTGACCAGGTTCATTTCCCAGTACCAAATCAAGTACAGCCTCTTCTCTTGTAGGCTTATCTACATATTGTGTCAAGAAACTTTCCTGAACACTACTAATGAACTCCACTTCTAACCCCCTTGCTATAGGGAGATGCCAATTGATATTTGGGAAATTAAAATCTCCCATCATGACAACTCTTATTATTACACATTTCCAGAACCTGTTTCCCTATCTGCTCCCCGGTATCTCTGTTACTATTGGGCAGCCTATAAAAAAACGCCCAGTAATGTTATTGACCCCTTCCTGTTCCTAACCTCCAACCACAGAGACTCCATGGACAACCCTTCCATGGCGACCACCTTTTCTGCAGCCGTGACACTACCTCTGATCAACAGAGCCACGCCCCCACCTCTTTTGCCTCCCTCCCTGTCCTTTCTGAAACATCTAAAACCCAGAATTTGAAGTAACCATTCCTGTCCCTGAGCCATCCAGGTCTCTGTAATGGTCCCCACATCATATCTCTAACTACTGATCCACCCTCTAAGCTCATCTGCTTTGTTCACAACACTCCTTGCGTTAAAATAGATGCATCTCAAACCTTCGGTCTGAGCGCATCCATTCTCTATCACCTGCCTATCCTCCCTCTCACAATGTCTATAAGCTTTCTCTATTTGTGAGCCAACTTCCTGTTCCCCAGTCTGTTCAGTTCAGTTCCCACCCCCTCAACAATTCTTATGTAATTTCTCCCCAGCAGCCTTAGCAAACCTCCCCACCAGGATATTGGTCCCCCTGGGATTCAAGTGCAACCCATCCTTTTTGTACAAGGTCACACCTGCCCCAAAAGAGGTCCCAATGATCCAGAAATCTGAATCCCTGCCCCCTGCTCCAATCCCTCAGCCTCGCATTTATCCTCCACCTCATTCTATTCCTATTCTCACTGTCGCGTGGCACAGGCAGTAATCCCGAGATTACTAACTTTGCGGTCCTGTTTCTCAACTTCCTTCCTAACTGCCTGTACTCTTTTTCAGGACCTCTTCCCTTTTCCTACCTATGTCATTGGTACCAATATGTACCATGACCTCTGGCTGTTCTCCCTACCACTGCAGGATATCTTGGATGCAATCTGAAACATCCCAGACCCTGGCAACTGGGAGGCAAACTACCATCCAAGTTTCTTTCCTGCGTGAACAGAATCGCCTATCTGACCCCCTAACTATAGAGTCCCCTATCACTACTGCCTTCCTCTTCCTTTCCCTGCCCTTCTGAGCCACAGGGCCAGACTCTGAGCCAGAGGCATGGGCACTGTCACTTCCCCCAAGTAGGCTGTTTCCCCCCCCCCCCAACAGTACTCAAACAGGAGTACTTATTGTCAAGGGGTACAGCCACAGGGGTACTCTCTAGTACCTGATTCCTCCCGTTCCCCCTCCTAACCGTGACCCACTTGTCTGTCTCCCATTGTCGTGGTGTGACCACCTGCTTATAACTCCTTTCTATCACCCCCTCGCTCTCCCTGACCAGGGGAAGGTCATCGAGCTGCATCTCCAGTTCCCTAACTCGGTCCCTCAGGAGCTGCAACTTGACATACCTGGTGTAGATATGGCCATCCGGGAGGCTGGGAGACTCCAGGACCTCCCACATCCGGCTCCGAGCACAGAAAACTGGCCTCGCACACATCCTTCCTCCTTTCCGCAAATAAGGCAGGTAAACCTAGTTCGCCTCGTCCCGTTGAGCCAAAGCCCTGTCACTCTGCTGCCTCTCATGCCACTGCCCGCTGGATACAGTAGTCTTTTTATACCTTTCCCGCTCTACTAACTGACGTCACACACCTGCGCAGTCTTGCCTCACTTTCACTCTGAGTAGAAGAACTGCCATCATTTCACTCCGGAAACCCATAGCCAGTCACTCACAACCTTCTTGCTCTGAATCAAAAGAAGGTTCCTTGCCTTTTTAAACTTTTCGCACTCTATGGCTGAGGTAGAAGCTTTGAGGAAAACTTGAAGATACTGTTATCTGAGTTGCATGGCATTAAACGTAATTACCAATCACAGTCTTCCAGTGTATTAGAACTGCAGCATGTGTCACCTGATACATAATTCCTTCAGTGCTACCCACTGCCTTCAGAGGAACTGTGTTCCTGAATTCTACTAGTCTATTCACTGAATTTCAAAGTGCACAATAAACTTGTGTCTCTGGCCACCGCTTTCATTTGAATGATTCATTTTAAATACCTTTACTGTGCATTAGTACCTTCAGAATCTCTTCTCTATGGCCCCAATTCAAGCAGCCTTGGCCCACTGACAGCTTTCTCCAGCCAGATCTGATTTCCTTATTCACTTTATCTCCACACGCTCTGTTAATAAACTTGCCTTACCAGAAAGTCTTTATGGGTATCCCTCTGCAGCTGTCACCAGAAAATCATTATCAGCAACTTCCAATTGAAAAATGATATTTGCTAATTTATTACCTCCACTGTGAGTAGAGGTATCAGTGCTTCCACTGTTAGCATCCTACTTCATGCACGGTACTTTGCAGAATAGGCCAGCAGAAACAGAACGGTGACCCATCCTTGCAATGGTGTTGATAGATTTGGTCTGAATGTTGCAACTGATAGTTTTTAGAACATAGAACAGCACAAGCCTTTCAGCCCATGACGCTGTGCCAAAGTCTCAACCAAACCCTTCCTTTCCCCACTAGCCCTCCATTTTTCTTTCATCCATATGCCTAACAGTCTCAATGTCCCTAATGTATCTACCTCCACCACCACCCCCGGCAGCACGTTGCATTCACCCACCACTCTGTGTTTAAAAAACAACTACCTCTGCATCCCCTCTATACTTTACCCCAGTTAGCTTAAAATTATGCCCCTTCATTTTAGACATTTCCACTCTGGGGAAATGCCTCTGGTTGTCCATTCTCTCTGTGCCTTCCATCATCTTGTACACTTCTGTAAAGTCATCTGTCATCTCCGTTTGGTCCGGAGAGAATAACTCTAGCTCACTCAACTTGTCTTCATAAGACATGCTCTCACATTCATGCAGCATACTGATAAATTTCCTCTTCAGCCTCTCTAAAGCTTCCACATCCTTCCAATAATACGGTGACCACAACTGCATACAACACTTGGTGTGGTCTAACCAGAGTTTTATAGAGCTGCAACATTACCTTTTGGTTCTCAAATCTCATCCCTCAACTAATAAAGTCCAACACACCACACGCCTTCTTAAACACTCTACTAACTCGCACAGCGATTTCATGGGATCTATGAGGGATTATAAAGTACCTGCCAACCAGGAGCATTTAATATTAATGCTTTAAGCTACCTTTTTACAGATGCTGCCTCAACAGCTGTTTCTAGAATGTTGATTTTTTTTTTCTGACTTTCAGAACCTGCATTTTTTTTCAATCACTACTAAAATCAACTAATCCAGAAATGATGGCAAAGTTCTTTTTCAAACTGCACATAGTTTACCTTACTGATGGTGATCATGTAAGAAGTATGCACTGATAACACAGTCAGAAACATAATAAGGTATTGTAAAACTTTCCATAGATCATAATAATTAGTAGAGATTTGCTGATAGGTTTTGCTCTATTTATCTATTTGCCCTCTTTTCCTCTTCACCTAGGAGAAAGGTGTAATGTTTCAGAACTCCAGAACATAAAAACTAATTGAAAGGAAAGCAAGGGAGCTGGGAATATGAGTCTATCTTCATTTTTCCTTCAAGCGCAGCGTAATGACGTATGCCATTTACGTACTTCTACATATAACCCACAATGCATTATGTAAACAACAAAGAATGGTTAATTAAACAATATATTTACAATATTACTCAAATATTACTGAAATATTAAATACACAATAAAAGATATTCCACTTTTTATATTAAGAATTGAAGAAGAAAGAACTTTTTTAGTCCTTCTTTAGGACACTGCAGTCATATTTGAAATTGTTGATGAGGTTCGCAACCATGTTCTTCTGCAGTATCCTGAAGAACGAGTGGAAAAAACTCTGTATCACGACAAACCATCCTTGGCTTAAGAGTGTCTGATTTATGAGTATCCACCCTACATGAAAACGAGTTCCCATAATATTATTAAATACAAAATTCCAACATACATACATACATCTGTTCCTATGAAGGTTAGAACAAGTTTCCTCTCTCTCTTGACCTTTAGTAATTGTTCTTTCTTATTAGTTTTATTTTGTTTTGTGTCATTCATGGAGAGACATTTGCCATTATGAATATTTTTTGTGTATTCTCCAACTTATGAATGTCTATAAAAATGGAGCTTGTTTATTACCTGGGAATGGATTGTAGTCAGCAATCTCATGGCATAACAGCTTTCACCTTTATTTATCAGACTGTAAAACGCTTACATTGCATTTCAGCTCTACGTTGGCATTTTGTAACATGCTGTGCACCTCATCCAGTACTTTCATGTGTTTTTGTTCAGTCTCTCTTCAGATAAGGATATCATCTTATTTACATAGACACCTCAGAATCTCTTTTCGGTAATTAATCCATTGTGAACTGGAAAACCTTCAGAATTCAAGAACACAAGAAAGTACAAAAGCAGGATTAGACCACTCTCTTCAAGCTGCCCCACCATTCAGCATTATCACTGCTGAACTGGACCAAGCTCAACTCCTTCCTCTTCTTCACCACTTTCCCATAACAATCCATTCCAAGCTGCATGGGATGAAACATTGCATCTCTTTCCAGACCTCCTTGAAAAAAGTTCCAGCTAATGTTAGTTTCATCGCCATCATGACCTCCTTGAAAAAAGTTCCAGCTAATGTTAGTTTCATCGCCATCATGACCTGGATAATGGACTTGCCTACATCTCAGCTACCCTGAGGATAAGCTACAGTGCACCACGTTCTGGTGTGCATGAGGAATAATGGAGAGGTTCAGTGAATCAAAATCTTAGTGCTTGTTTTAAGTTCTGGTTATGAGAAATAAATTTGACATTCCACTCAAGGAATCATGGAACCTTGCAGAATCTTGAGGATGTTCCATCTGAACCTCTACCAAAGGAATTCTTCTATCAAATATTTTCTATAAGAGACAGTTGGCACAGAATGATTCAGCTCAATGAAATATTACCAGATCTACCCTCACAGACTTGTAGCCAAATGCAACCTTGGGACCATAAGATATAGGAGCAGAATTAGGGCATTTAGCCCATAGAATCTGCTCCACCACTTCATCATGGCTGATCCATTTTCCCTCTCAGCCCCAGTCTCCTGCCTTCTGCCCATATCCCTTCATGCTCTGACTAATCAAGAATCTATCAACCTCAGCCTTAAATATACCCAGTGACTTGGCCTTCACAGCCGCCTGTGAAGAAGAATTCCACAGATTCACCACTCTGTGACTAAAGAAATTCTGCCTCGTCTCCTTTAAGAACACCCCACTATTCTAGGCTATGTCCTCTGCTCTTCCACAGAAAACATCCTCTCCGCATCCACTCTAATGAGGTCTTTCAACATTCAATAGTTTTCAATAAGGTCACATCTCATTCTTCTGAACTTCAGTGAGTAGAGGTCCAGAGCCATCAAATGTTCCTCACATGTTAAGCCTTTCAATCACAGAATAATTTTCATGAACATCCTTTGAACCATCTCCTGTTGTGACCCTGTTTTTGTTTTTGAATGAAGCTACATCTTGATGTAGCCACACAGAAAGCCTTTGAGATAAGGAGTACATTGACTCCAGTTTCCCTACTTTCTTGGGAAATTGTGCAATGAGAAGAGGGTCTATCGATCAGGCAGACACTCTTGCAAAGTCAATGAGGCATACCTGAAATGTGTTTGAAAACCACTTCTGCATGAGCAGTTTAGGTCCATCCCTGTGACACTTTGAAATGTCCAAAATCATGTAAGTGACACTCGGTATTTTTAGCAGCCCCTGCTCATGTCTGTGCTGCACCTTACATTTGTACGTTAAGTGCAAAGAAATCCTGTAGAGGAAATTATGAACTTTGTGAAACTTACAGTAAGGTCCCAATTTTCCAAATCAAATTTTCTGATAGAATTTGTACCATTCCTTGTGCTACACATTAGCATTTCAAACCTAGTGTTTCTTGTGTTTAATGGGTCCATTGTGTCTGGCTTCTTCATGGATGGCCTTAAATTTGCATGTTCTAGCTACTCCCTGTGGAAAAGGTATTTTCCTATCTAACTGTCTATGCATCTATCAAAACTCCACAGAATGAATTCTAGCTTCTCTTGTCTCTCAGACCACATGCAGAAACATAAATCTGTTGGCTTTCAGAAGGGCTTGTGAGTAACTCTTTACTGCTGTGGGCAAACAGGTGTAACTACAGTTAACTACAACTCTGTTATTGAATATTGGATACATGGGGTGGAAATCATACCCTGATTATTTCTCTATTATATTTTTGGAAGTTTATGTGGGATTTGGATAATAGAAGCCTGCTAGATATTGATTAAAATATTTTGAAATTGCCTTTTATAATACACAGCACAAAGGGCTACTGAGTAACTTGTGTCTTATGGGATTGGACAAGAACCTTGCTAAAAGTCATTCTATCTGGTGATTACCCAAATACTCTTTGAGTGAGAAATAAGCCACAATCACTTCAGAATGAAATAATATATTTGTTTTCAGTTTCATGGTTGAAGAGGTCAGATTTTTATCGGTTGCGTTAGAAGTCCTGGTCTCAAACGAGGGCAAAAAGAATAACGGAATCAAGAGACTTGTAGTTTAATTGGATCTGTGGGGAATAGTAGTTTAGTAGGCTTACATGGGAACTGGAGCTGCATACAGATCCTGTCAGGACAGCACATGTAATATTTATGTATAATGTATATTAGAAATTCAAAATGCTCATACAAGTCAAATTCACATCAGTGTCATTTTGAGGTTCTTTGATAAAAAACCTACTTTGAGCTTGAATTATACATTAGATGCAAAGCCTACATGTATGCTGTCAAATTTTCAGAGTAAGTGTTTTCTAAACTGGCAATTTCAAGTTGAAGTGAAGTATATTTTTAGCTTCTGTTTGACGTGAGAAATTCATGGATAGGTATTTACTACATTAAGGTTAAGTACCAAAGTTTGCCAGATGCTTTTTTTTCATAATTAAAGCATAAAGAAAAAAACTAAAATTATTACTTACAGGCCACCTGTTAATGTTAGAAGTATTAAAATCATGCCTTTTATAAATCTTCCTGAGACAAATTGTGATGAACTGTAAAGCTTGTTTTGTTTACTTGCATCCCTTTGACATTCATCTTCATTGCATACCTCTCTGCCTGCTCTGCAATTAGAGCTAAAATGGAATTAATAAATGAGCATAAATTCAGAAAATGGGAGAAGGAAAAGATAACTTTTCCCTCAAGCCTGCCTTTGTTATTAAATATTATAATAGTTGATCGGCCCCAGGCCTCATCCACTCCTCTGTGCTAGTTCCCATTGCTCCCAATTCCCCAATCTGTCAAAAAACACTTTGGACTGTGTGGCTAAGCACATCTCTCATGCCATATTTAACTTTGCTACACCACTGTCGTCGTCACCAGAGATGGTGACAAATCAGCATAGATTGAAAATTTGCCTGAGTGGTGCTATAACAACAACCTCTTACTCAATGTCAGGCTCTTGAACCAGAGGGGATAACTTCACTTGCCCCATCACCAAGCTCTTCCCACAACCTATGGATTAATTTTCAAGGGTTCTTCATGTTATGTTCTCTCTATCTGTAGCTTATTTATTCATTATTATTTTTAATTTTACCCTTTTTGTATTTGCATTTTCTTGTCTTTTTTGCATGCCGGTTGCCTGTCATGTTGTGCAATTTTTCATAAATTCTATAATGATTATGGATTTATTGAGCCTGTCCACAAGAAAATGAGTCTCAGGGTTGTATATGGTAACATACAGTATGTGTACTTTGCTAATAAATGATTCATTCTTTTAAAAGACAAATAACATAGATCTAATTTCTTCAGCTGCTTATGACCGGCCAGCTCTCTCATTTCAGCAATAAGTCTAATGAATCTTTTTTCAACTTGTGCCTCTGTACATAAGAGAGCTGATACTCTCTGTGCATAGGACTACAATTGTGATCTAACCCACACTGTGTATCATTGTAACAGTATTCCCCTATTTCTAAACTCCAGCTTTTTCTTTGCATTAGAAGCCAATATTTCATTTCCATTCCAATCATGTTCTTCACCTGCCTGCTAACTTGTTTCAGTTTCTGCCATTAAGATAGAAAGATTGCCATGCAAAAAGACAGACACTTGGAGGTATACAGTACGGAAACAACCCCTTCAGTCCAACAGATCCATGTCTTTCAAGCTGCCAATCTACACTGATCCCACTTGCCTGTATTTACCCTGTATCCCTTTAATCCTTTCCTATCTATGCGCCTCTCTAAATGTCTATTACATGTTATAATAAATGGAGGCAGCATTTCAGATTTTTGGGATCTCTTCTGGTGTAGGTACAACCTGTACAGAAGGGATGAGTTTGCTAGAGCTGTTGGGGAGGGTTTACACTAAGTTGGCAGGGGTGTGTGAACTGGAGTGACAGGGCTGACAATGGCAATTGGTTTACAAGAAGATGCAGTGAGATTGTGAGGAAGGATAGGCAGCTGATGGGGCATAATTGTAGTAGGTGGGATGAGTGAAAGTGTAACATGGGGGCAAATTAGAAAAAGGGTGATGAATACAGGACTGAAGGTGTTATGTCTGAATGCATGGAATAGGCAGATGATCTTGCAGTGCAATTAGAGACTGGCAGGTACAAAGTTGTGAACATCACTGAGTCATGGCTGAAAGAAGATCCTAGGTGGGTGCTTAACCTCCAAGGATACACCTTGTATCAAAAGGATAGACAGATAGGCAGAGGGAGTGGGGTGGCTCTGTTGGTTAAAAAAATGAAATCAAATCCTTAGAGGTGACATAGGATCAGAAGATACAGAATTCTTGTGAGAAGAGTTAAGAAACTGCAAGGGTGAAAAGACCTGATGAGAGTTATATACCATCCTCGAACAGGAGATAAGATGTGGGATACAAATCACAATGGGAGATAGAAAAGGCATGTCAAAAGGGCAATGTTACGATAGTCATGAGGATTTCAATCTGCAGGTAGATTGAATCCCAAGAGAGGGCATGGGTAGAATGCCTACAATATGGCTTTTTAGAGCAGTTATGTGTAAATGATTTCAATGCTGGAATTGATGGTTTTGTGGCCAAGTTTGTAGATGATACAAAGCTGGGTGGGGGGAGCTGTGTGTCTGCAAAGAGACTTAAATAGATTGGGAGAGTGGACATAGAAATGGCAGTTGGAATATAGTGTAAGAAAGTGTATGATCATGTACTTTGGTAGAAGAAATAAAGGCATAGACTATTTTCTAAATGGAGAGAAAATTCAAAAATCAGAGCTGAAAAGGGACTTGAGATCCTTTGTGCAGGATTCCCTCAAGGTTAACTTGCAGGTTGAGTCATTCCTAATGATGGGAAATGTGATGTTAGCATTCATTTTGTGAGGACTAGAATATAAAAGCAAGGATGTAATGCTCAGGCTTTATAAGACATTGGTCAGACTACACGTGGAATATTGGGCCCTTTATCTAAGAAAAGATGTGCTGACATTGGAGAAGATCCAGAGGAGATTCAAGAGAATGATTCCAGGCATAAAAGAGTTAATGTAAAAAGAGTGTTTGATGGCTCTGGGCTTCTACTCACTGGAGTTTGGTAGAATGAGGGAAGATCTTATTGAAATCTGTTGAATGTTAAAAGGACTGGATACAGTGGATGTAGGGAGTAAGTTTCATGTAGTGAGTGAGTCTAGGACCAGGGGAGACAGCCACAAACTAGAGGGAAATCCAATTAGAAGAGAGATGAGGGATTTCTTGAGCCAAAGAGTGGTGACTCTGCAGAATACAATGCTGCAGGTAGCTGTGGAGACCATGTCAAAAGTCAAGGATTACGGGGAGAGGGCAGAAGAATGGGGTTGAGAAGGATAATAAATCAGCCACGATGGAATGGCAGGGCAGACTCAATGAGCGGAATGGCAGGGCAGACTCAATGAGCAGAAAGGCCTAATTAGGCTCCAATTTCTTATGCTCTTATAGTAATTGTACGTAGATCTACAACCTCATCTGGCATTTCATTCTATTTTCCCATCTCCCTCCGTGTGAAAGGACTGTCCCTGAGTTCCCCTTTAAGCCTTTTTTCCTTCACTGTAAATCCATGACCTCTAGTTTTGGACCTTTTTGCCTGCCTAACCTGTGGAAAAAGTGTATGACTGTTCACCCTTTCTATACACTTCATAGCTTTATAAACCTCAGCTTTCTTCACCTTGCGGAGATCAGTCCCAGCTTGTCTGATCTCCTTTTATAACACAAGCCCTCCAGTCTGGATAACATTCCTGTGAACCTTTTCTGCCACCAGTCTTCCTCTCACCAAACTGCATGACATCACACTTCTCCAAAAATATATAGTATTGGCATCTACTGCTTTTAAATTCATCTTGTGTTTCTTTTATGTTCAGCTCCCGGAGGTGATAGATAGAAATGAGCCAGTTAAAAATCAATAATAAGTTTATGTAAATGTCAAGAGGTACAAAATTGATGGTAGCCAAATGTCCAATCCTTTAACTTTGCTGCTAGAGTTCTTTAAAGGAGTGGCTTGCATCCAAACATCCTCCAAGCTTGCATCATAAAAATCATATATGAGAACATTTGTTCGCATTTCAGTTCTATTCATGAACTGACCCATTCTTGTGGGCAGCTGCACTTGGAGAATATCCAAGCTGAGGCTGAGAAGGGACAAGAAATAATTGCATTATGAAGATCAGAAGTTGCCCATCTCTAATAGCAGAGAGTGTAACTCTTTGCACTTAACACACAATTGCATTATTAGGGTATCAGACAGAGCAAATGACAAAAATATGTGTAGGAATACTTCGGACCTAGTAATCAAAATGCTAATAGTTTCAAGATAATTATGGAGACAGATAGGTTTGCTCCTCAAGCTGAGATTCAGACTTAGAGAAAGGGCAATTTTTATGGCATCAGGAAGGATCTGGCAAGTCTGGTTTGGGACAGGTTGCTTTCTGGCAAAGGTGTGTTTTGAAAGTGGGAGGCTTTTGAAAGTGAAATTTTGAGAGTACGGAGTTTGTATGTTCCTGTCAGAATGGAGGGTGAGGAAGAATAATGGTTTAGGGAACCTTGGATTTTGAGAGATATTGAGACCCCAGTTAAGAAGGTGGTGCAGAGCAAGGAACAAATGAGGTATAACAAATACAAGAGAACACTTAATGAAATCAAGAAAGCCAAATAAAGACATGAGGTTGCTCTAGCAAACAAGATAAAGGAGAATACTAAGGGGTTCTACAGATACGTTAAGAGCAAAAGGATAGCAGGTGACAAAATTAGTCCTCTTAAAGATCAAAGTGGTCAATTATGCAGAGTTGGTAGAAATGGGGGAGTCCTTAAATGGATATAAGAAGAATCCAGGAAATTATAAGCCAGTGAGCCTGACGGCGGTAAGTCATTGGAAGGTATTCTAAGGGGTTGGATATAGAACATAGCACAGTACAGGCCTTTCGGCCCACAATGTTGTGCCGACCCTTAAACCCTGCCTCCCATATATCCCCCCACCTTAAATTCCTCCATATACTTGTCTGGTAGTCTCTTAAACTTCACTAGTGTATCTGCCTCCACCACTGACTCAGGCAGTGCATTCCAAGCACCAACCACTCTCTGAGTGAAAAACCTTCCTCTAATATCCCCCTTGAACTTTCCACCCCTTACCTTAAAACCATGTCCTCTAGTATTGAGCAGGGTGCCCTGGGGAAGAGGCACTGGCTGTCCATTCTATCTATTCCTCTTAATATCTTGTATACCTCTATCATGTCTCCTCTCATCCTCCTTTTCTCCAAAGAGTAAAGCCCTAGCTCCCTTAATCTCTGATCATAATGCATACTCTCTAAACCAGGCAGCATCCTGATAAATCTCCTCTGTACCCTTTCCAATGCTTCCACATCCTTCCTATAGTGAGGCGACCAGAACTGGACACAGTACTCCAAGTGTGGCCTAACCAGAGTTTTATAGAGCTGCATCATTACCTCACGACCCTTAAACTCCCTCCCTCAACCTATGAAAGCTAACACCCCATAAGCTTTCTTAACTATCCTATCTACCTGTGAGGCAACTTTCAGGGATCTGTGGACGTGTACCCCCAGATCCCTCTGCTCCTCCACACTACCAAGTAACCTGCCATTTACTTTGTACTCTGCCTTGGAGTTTGTCCTTCCAAAGTGTACCACCTCACACTTCTCTGGGTTTATCTGCCACTTCTCAGCCCACTTCTGCATCCTATCAATGTCTGTCTAAAAACTTTGACAATTCCCTACACTATCTACAACTCCACCAACCATTGTGTCATCTGCAAACTTACCAACCCACCCTTCTACCCCCACATCCAGGTCGTTAATAAAAAATCACAAGAAGTAGGGATCCCAGAACCAATTCTTGTGGGACAGAACTAGTCACCACCTTCCAATCCGAATGTACTCCCTCCACCATGACCCTCTACTTTCTGTAGGCAAGCCAATTCTGAATCCACCTGGCCAAACTTCCCTGGATCCCATGCCTTCTTAATTTCTGAATAAACCTACTGTGTGGAACCTTGTCAAATGCCTTACTAAAATCCATGTAGATCACATCCACTGCACTACCCTCATCTATATGCCTGGTCACCTCCTCAAAGAACTCTATCAGGCTTGTTAGACATGATCTGCCCTTCACAAAGCTATGCTGACTGTCCCTGATCAGACCATGATTCTCTAAATGCCTATAGATCCTTTCTCTAAGAAACATTACCAACAGCTTTCCCACTACAGACATAAGGCTCACTGGTCTATAATTATCCAGACTATCCCTACTACCTATTTGAACAAGGGGACAACATTCACCTCCCTCCAATCCTCCGGTACCATTCCCGCAGACAACGAGGACATAGAGATCCTAGCCAGAGGCTCAGCAAACTCTTCCCTCGCCTCGTGGAGCAGCCTGGGGAATATTCTGTCAGGCCCCAGGGACTTAACCGTCCTAATGTATTTTAACAACTCCAACACCTCTTCTCCCTTAATATCAACTTGCTCCAGAACATCAACCTCACTCATACTGTCCTCACCGTCATCAAGTTCTCTCTTATTGGTGAATACCGAAGAGAAGAATTCATTGAGAACTTCACTCACTTCCACAGCCTCCAGGCACCTCTTCCCACCTTTATTTCTAATTGGTCCTACCTTCACTCCTGTCATCCTTTTGTTCTTCACATAATTGAAGAATGCCTTGGGGTTTTCCTTTACCCTACTCACCAAGGCCTTCTCATGCTCCCTTCTTGCTCTCCTCAGCCCTTCTTCAGCTCCTTTCTTGCTACCCTATATTCCTCAATAACCCCATCTGATCCTTGCTTCCTAAACCTCATGTATGCTGCCTTCGTCCACCTGACTAGATTTTCCACCTCACTTGTCACCCATGGTTCCTTCATCCTACCATTCTTTATCTTCCTCACCGGGACAAATTTATCCCTAACATCCTGCAAGAGATCCCTAAACATTGACCACATGTCCATAGTATATTTCCCTGCAAAAACATCATCCCAATTCACACCCGCAAGTTCTAGCCTTATAGCCTCATAATTTGCCCTTCCCCAATTAAAAATTTTCCTGTCCTCTCTGATTCTATCCTTTTCCATGATAATGCTAAAGGCCAGGGAGCGGTGGTCACTGTCCCCTAGATGCTCACCCAGTGACAGATCTGTAACCTGACCTGGTTCATTACCTAATACTAGATCCCCCAGTCAGCCTGTCAATACACTGTGACGGGAATCCATCCTGGGCACACTTAACAAACTCTGCCCCATCTAAACCATTGGAACTAATCAGGTGCCAATCAATATTAGGGAAGTTAAAGTCGCCCACAATATCAACCCTGTTATTTTTGCACCTTTCCAAAATCTGCCTCCCAATCTGCTCAGTATCTCTGCTGCTACCAGGGAGCCTACAGAATACTGCCAAAAGAGTAACTGCTCCCTTCCTGGTCCTGACTTCCACCCATACTGACTTAAAAGAGGATCCTGCTACATTACCCACTGTTTCTGTAGCTGTAATGGTATCCCTGACCAGTAATGCCAGCCCTCCTCCCCTGCCCTTTCCCCTCTGTCTATCCCTTTTAAAACACTGAAATCCAGGAATATTGAGAATTCATTCCTGCCCTGGTGCCAGCCAAGTCTCTGTAATGACCACTACATCATAATTCTATGTATGTATCCAAGCTCTCAGTTTGTTCCTGATGCTTCTTGCATTGAAGTACACACACTTTATAGGATATGTAAGTATTTGGATAGACAGGGACTGGTTATGGATAGTCAACATGGTTTTGTGCATGGGAGGTCATACGTAACCAATTTTCTAGAGATTTTTGAGAAGTTACCAGGAAAGTTGATGAAGGAAAGGCAGTGGATGTTGTCTACAAGTTAGGACACTGAGGAGTACGGTAGAACAGAGAGATCTGAGAATATAGATCCATAATTCCTTTAGAAGTTGTGTCACGGGTAGACAGGATCATAAAGAGAGCTTTTGGCACATTGGCCATATGATTTATTCAAAATATTGAGTACAGGAGTTGAGATGTAATGTTGAAGTTGTGTAAGATGTTGGTGGTGCCTAATTTGAGGTTTTGAGTGCATTTCTGGTCACCTATCTTATTATTGCTTATTTATTATTCTTTTGTTTAGTTGGTATTTGCAGTTTGTTGTCTGTAGCACATTGGTTGCTTGTCCATCTTTGTCATGTGCAGTTTTTCATTAATTTGGTTATGTTTCTTTGTATTTACCCTGAATGCCTACAAGAAAATTAATCTCGAGGTAGTACATGGTGACATGTACTTTGATAATAAATTTACTTTGAACCTTTGAGTCTTTGAGTAAGATTCAAAGAGTGTACAGAAAATTTACAAGGATATTGTTTGGACTTGAGGACCTGAGTTATAGGGAAAGCTTAAGTAGGTTAGTTTATTCCCTGGAAGTTATGAGAATGAGGGGAGATTTGATGGAGGAATACAAAATTATGAGGGATATAGACAGGTTAAATGCAAGCAGGCTTTTTCCACTGAGGTTGAGTGAAACTAGAACAGGAGGTCATGGGCTAAGGGTGAAAGGTGAAATATTTAAGGGGAACAAAAGGAGGAATGCTCACTCAGAGGGTGTAGTATGAACTGCCAGCAGAGCTGGTGGAAGCAGGTTAGATGTCAATACTTAAGGGAAATTTTGCATAGGTACATGGTGGGGAGGGTGTGAAGGGCTATGATCTGGGTGTGGGTCAATGGGACATGGCAGCATATTAGTTTGGCATGGACTAGGTGAGCCGAAGGATCTGCTTCTATGCTGTTCTATGACTCAATAACAATGTATTTTATGCCATCAATAATCTGTGGTATTTCCATGACCCTAGAAATGGAACTTGAACGGCCACATGAATTTAGGAGTTATTGGGATGGGTCAGAGGCTGAATGAGCCTGCAGTCATCTCCTGACAGCCCAAGATCTCTTTAGTATTTTAATGTACAAATCCCAATTGTAATGGTATACTCTCCACTAAACTGAATGGATTCAACTTTAGACCAACTCAAAAAAAAATGCTCAGCATTGTGTTGCTAGCAATCATAGCTAAAGAATTAACTGGATGAATTAAATATAGTAAGGTTAAAGAACAAGAGGGGAACGGAGAAAAATTAGTCATGAATAAGGAGAGAAGGGGCATCAAAACTCTCAAAGTGAAACCAAACAAGGAGTTCAGAACAAGTTTTTGTTTTGCCGATATAAAGAATGGATGTGCTTGCTCAATTTATCACTCATTCTTAATAATTTAAAATTTATCTTCATACTTTGTGCTTCTCTGGTAGGACTTTGAAGTTTGACTGCTCAGTGCAAAGAGTAAAGAAAAACTGCACTATGCTGGTTTAAAATTTTCTGTGATGTCTGTTTGTTCATTTCTGTAGAGAATAAACACTCTGCTCTGTGCCAGCTTACGGGGAAGCCTGTGCATGATAATTAAAAAAAATTAAATTAAAGCCATTGAACGAGAACACAGCCTCTTAAGTCATTGTGTGCAGCAGCATGGAGCACTTGGAATCTGCTACAAGGGAGATAGCAACCCGTCTGAATAGGCAGATACTTGCTGTTGTACAGACACTGCAGTATGCAGACCTGGAATAGAAAGTAGTTCAGCTGTTGCAGATGTAAAGTTGCACGCAGAATGCTCTGAGGACAGGTCTATCTGAAATAATATTCAGCTATTTGCAGTCTTGGAAAATGCTGCTGATTCCCCTCACATAAGTCTTAAGCAGTATCAGGACCTCTGTATCATATAAACTTCATCTCTTACTAATTTATATGGATAATACATAACCTCCAACCCTACTTCAGTGAATAGTGCAGATGTGTCAAGGTCCAGATATCATTTTACTGAGTCTTTTATCATCATTTGAAAAGTCTAGGATAAACTGACAGATTTGCTGGAGGTGTCTATGCCCATAACTTCTCATATTGCTTTACTAAATCTGAAAAAATCACCCACTTCTAGAAATAAAATGATGAAACGATTTATACATCCAATGTTTAGTTCACATTTTATCCATCCACCGTGTTATTTCTGCTTATTCACAGGATATACACAAAGCTGACAAGTTAGCATCATAGCATTTATTGCCTCCCTACTCTGCTGTTACCCCTCTCCACCACCACCACCCCATGGTCTGGTTACAAATAAGCCAGATACGCAGGGATTTCAGATTTCCTTCTCTGAAAGACGATAGTGACCCAGATGTTTTCTGTGAATGATCCATTTTTGGTCAGCATTTCAGATTATTGATTACCTCAACTGCTGTTTTGTGATTTGAACTTGCATTTGCACTTTATGTCTTCTTGAATAATAGCCCCTTAATTTATTCAGCGTGCACCATACCTCTGAGGACCCTGAGCAGAAAGATTGACCAGCAAAATCTCAGAGAACCTAATCTTGATGAAACAAAACCAGCAAAACAAAAGCTAATGATAATTGCCCTTAGCAGAGTGTGATCATTTGTGTCTCCCAAGTGGCTTCCAGCACAGTTTATGTCTGATGCTGTAATAAAGCAAATCATGAATCAAAGAGTCTTTGAGTTCCTAGTCAGAATCCATTGATAGGACACCTTCCCACAGGGGAAAAAAAAAGTCATTCAACTCGATCTTTACTGAGCGATATGCTAAATGATTCATTGAATGGAACTAATAATATGAATTACAATGCTCTTGATGGTGAAAGGATGTGCTGGCGTTAGGGCCCAGGAAAGGTTTATGAGAATGAGGCCAGGAATGAGCCAGGAATGTATGGGTTGCATTTGATAGCTCTGGGCCTGTACTTGTTGGTGTTTAGAAAAATGAGGGGGGTAATCTCATTGAAAACTAGCAAATATTGTAAGTCTAGATAATGTGGTTGCACAGAGGGCATTTCTAATAGTTGGAGAGTCAAAACCAGGAGGCTCAGTCTCAGATTAGAAGGTTGTCCCTTAGAACAGAGATGAAGGGGAATTTATTTAGCCAGAGAGCAGTGAGTCTGTGGAATTCATTGCCTTGGAAGGCTGTAAAGGCCAAGATATTTGGTATATTTAAAGCAAAGGCTGATAGATTCTTGATTAGTAAGGGCATCAAGGATCATGGCAAAAGGCAGGGTTGAAAGGGAAAAGGAAAATAAATCAGCCATAATCAAATGGCAGAGAAAGCTCGATGGGTCAAATGGCCTAATTGTCTCCTGTGCTTTACAGTCTAATGGAAATCAGTATTTTATGAAACACAAAAAGAATTAGAAACATTTTATTAATTACTATCTCCATTAAGGTGAGTCTATTAATTTTGGAGATTGAATTGTTTTCTAACATTGGAGATATTATCACTGTAAAATCAACTGTTTGTTTATTTATGTTCTGAGTTAAATGCAAATTGATGCTCATCCTGCTCCCATCATTGGAGGGTTGATCAAAACCCCCAGAATGCTGTATTCAAAGATTCTTTAAAGTCATTTCCTGGACATAAATAGAAAGGGTTAGTGGCAGAGGGAGAGAACAGATAGGGTTCTTCACAGCTGTAACTTATTCACCTTTTTGATTAAGTTTTGTACCGGATCTCTAGATTTCAATGGTCTGTGCACATTGCCCTCTAAATCTTTCTCATAATGTTTATTTTATTATGTTACCTTTCGGTGAGCTTCAGTTCTTGATTCATTATTTGTTACCATAGAATATCAGGCATTTTATTCTCTCCCTAAACAGCTTCACGGCAAGATTGCAATTCCACAATAAGCAGCCATATTCTTATTTTCATTGTACATATAAATCCATCAACTACCATTTCTCTTTAACAAAATATAGCAAAATTACTGAATCACAAATTGGGTGGTTCCAACTTGCTATTAGTGGATAATAGGCCTCAAACTCACACATGCACATTGAATGGGCAACGAATGTACTGAACAGAAGCAGTTCACATTTTTAATGTTTGTTCTATTAGAACCATAGAAAATTACAGCGCAGAAACAGGCCTTTTGGCCCTTCTTGGCTGCGCCAAACCATTTTTCTCCCTAGTCCCACTGACCTGCACCTGGACCATATCCCTCCATACGCCTCTCATTCATGTACCTGTCCAAGTTTTTCTTGAATGTTAAAAGTGAGCCCGCATTCACCACTTCATCTGGCAGCTCATTCCACACTCCCCCTACTCTCTGTGTGAAGAAGCCCCCCCCCAATGTTCCCTTTAAACTTTTCCCCCTTCACCCTTAACCCATGTCCTCTGGTTTTTTTCTCCCCTAGCCTCAGTGGAAAAAGCCTGCTTGAATTCACTCTATCTATACCCATCATAATTTTATATGCCTCTATCAAATCTCCCCTCATTCTTCTACACTCCAGGGAATAAAGTCCTAAACTATTCAACCTTTCTCTGTAACTCAGTTTCTCAAATCCCGGCAACATCCTTGTAAACCTTCTCTGCACTCTTTCAACCTTATTAATATCCTTCCTGTAATTAGGTGACCAAAACTGCTCACAATATTCCAAATTTGGCCTCACCAATGCCTTACAAAGCCTCACCATAACATTCCAACTCTTATATTCAATACTTTGATTTATAAAGGCCAATGTACCAAAAGCTCTCTTTATGACCCTATCTACCTGTGATGCCACTTTTAGGGAACTGTGTATCTGTACTCCCAGATCCCTCTGTTCTACTGCACTCCTCAGTGCCCTACCACTTACCTTGTATATTCTACCTTGGTTTGTCCTTCCAAAGTGCAATACCTCACACTTGTCTGCATTAAACTCCATCTGTCATTTCTCAGCCCATTTTTCCAGCTGGTCCAAATCCCTCTGCAAGCTTTGAAAGCCTTCCTCAGTGTCCACTACACCTCCAATCTTTGTATCATCAGCAAATTTGCTGATCCAATTTACCACATTATCATCCAGATCATTGATATAGATGACAAATAACAATGGACCCAACACTGATCCCTGTGGCACTCCACTATTCGCAGGCCTCCACTCAGAGTAGCAATCCTCCACTGCCACTCTCTGGCTTCTCCCATTGAGCCAATGTCTAATCCAATTTACTACCTCTCCACGTATACCTAGTAATTGAATCTTCCTAACTAACTTCCCATGTGGGACCTTGTCAAAGGCCTTACTGAAGTCCATGTAGACAACATCCACTGCCTTCCCTTCATCCACTTTCCTGGTAACTTCCTCAAAATAAACTCTAAAAAATTTGTTAAACATGACCTACCACACACTAAGCCATGTTGACTCTCCTTAATATGTCCCTGTCTATCCAAATACTTGTAGATCCTACCTCTTAATACTCCTTACAATAATTTACCTACTACTGATGTCAAATTTACCGGCCTATAATTTCCAGGATTACTTCTAGAGCATTTTTTAAACAACGGAACAACATAAGCTATCCTCCAATCCTCTGGCACCTCACCCATAGATACTGAAATTTTAAATATATCTGCCAGGGCCCCTACAATTTCAACACTAGTCTCCTTCAAGGTCTGAGGGAATACCCTGTCAGATCCTGGGGATTTATCTACTCTGATTTGCCTCAAGACAGCAAGCACCGCCTCCTCTTCAATCTGTTTCGGTTCCATGACCTCACTACTTGTTTGCCTTATTTTCATAGACTCCATGCCAGTTTCCTTAGCAAATACAGATGCAAAAAAACCATTTAAAATCTCTCCCATTTCTTTTGGTTCCATACATAGCCAACCACTCTGATCTTCAAGAGGACCAACTTTATCCCTTACTATCCTTTTGCTCTTAATATACCTGTGCCTGCTCTTAATATACCTTTTCCTTATTCACTATGTATCACAACTTTCTGTTTCCTGCAGTTGTCTGCTATTTCTCTGCAGATTTGCTCCTCCAATTCACGCTGACTATTGGGTGGTCTATAATACAACCCCATTAATGTGGTCATACATTTCCCGTTTCTCAGCTCCACCTATATGGCCTCGGTAGACAAGCCTGCCTGAGCACTGCTGTAACATTTTCCCTGACTAGCAATGCCACCCCTCCACCCTTCATCCCTCTGCCTCTATCACGTCTGAAACATCTCAACCCTGGAACATTAAGCTGACAGTCCTGCCCCTCCTGTAGCCAAGTTTCACTGATGGCTATAATGTCATAATTCCATGTGTCAGTCCATGCCCTCAGCTCGTCTGCCTTCCCTACAATACTCCTTGCATTGGAATAGACACACCTCAGAAGATTATTACCACCACACACAAACCTTCTACTTGTGACTTTGCATGAACTTTTAACATCATTTATTTTCACACCCCCCCCCCCTTCCACTACCTGCTCTGTCACTCTGGTTCCCATCCCCCTGCAAATCTAGTTTAAACACTCCCCAATAGCATTAACAAAGCTCCCTGCAAGGATATTGGTCCCCCTGTAGTTCAGGTGTAACCCATCTCTCTTGTACAGGTCCCACCTGCCCCAGAAGAGGTCCCAATGATCCTGAAATCTGAAACCCTGCCCCCTACACCAGTTCCTCACCCACGTGTTCATCCTCCAGAGCATCCTACTCTTACCCTCACTGGCACGTGGCACAGGTAGTTATTCTTAACCCCTGTCAACCCGGCTGGATAGGACAGTTCAATTTTGTAGGATATTATAAGCACATGATAATAGCAACCCAATTACTCACCGTATACCAACCTCTCTCATCAACTCTCTCTAATCTCCTGCCCAATCCCTAGTAAAGCCTACCAGCCCCAGTGACTTGACATCACCCTTAAAACTCCCATCTGCAGTAAGTGTGTCAGTCCCACCAATCCCACCAGCTCGCACCTTCTCCACGTCATCATTCTCTCCGATTCCATCACTCCCACCAACCCCCTTCCTCCTTGATGAAGAACTTGCCTCTGGGACAAAATCCAAGCTATTATGTTAATTGTTTTATCCATACAAATTTACCTAGCCTGGCCTCATAATTAACCCCTCCCTCCTATATTCTCATAAGCCCGATTAATAAAGCAGAATGCAATAGATTCTGGGAATAAAAATATGGAAATATCAGTAAGTCAAGTGGAGTTAACACTCAGGCCAGTGACCTTGCATTAAAACATCCTAAAACACTCTTCGAGTCTGAAGCCTTTTTCCTGACATTTGACACTTAAAACTAAAGGTTTCAGTCCAAGTTTATTGAGGCATAGCTTCTTTTTGAGAAAAAGGCCTATATTTCAAGCTGCTCTGAAAGATTTTTTTTACTGCTGTGAACTGTTTTATTAATACTTGCGTAATTGAAATCTATGCAGTAGTATATGCCAAAAATGTAAGCAACGAACTTGAGAGTTTCTTGTATTCAGAACTGCCTGAATTCCTTACGATAGCCTGTTACCCTGACTAGATGCAAGCTTAATTCTGTTACTGGTAAGGTTTTACTGACAATGTCCCATATGTTCGATGCTGAAAGTTCCACCTAATCACAACCCTGCTGCACTTTGCAGAATTAAGTAAATTGAGTTGTTATTGACTCAGAATGATCAATTGTATCCCTTTACAGAAAGACTGACCAATATTATAATTGCAGAAGTCTAATTCCCTTTCAGTTTTAAAATATTCAAGTACAAGTTTGTCATCTGACAGCCAAATGGAACAACGTTCCTCCTGACCACACACAGCACATAAACCAAAATATTACACTATAAATAAGTTGATAAAATATAATTCAGAATGCATATAGTAAAGTGCAGCACAGCAAACTGTTAACAGAGTAAACAGCTTGCTGTCCTAGTGACAAGAACACGGTGGAGGCATTAGTCTCACATCCTGAGGGAAGAAGCTGTTACCTAGTCTGGTAGTCCTATTCCTGATGCTTCTGTACCTCCTTCCTGGTGGGATGGTGGGATGAGTGTTTGGGATCCTCAGCAATACTCTGGGCCCCTGGTCACAAATAAAGGGAGAGGGAGTCCCCAGTGATTCTCTCATCGGTTTTTACTGTCTTCTGCAGGGTCTTGCAATCCATTGCCTTGCAATTTCAAAACTACATAATGATGCAGCCAGACAGGACACTCTTGATGGTGCTTCAGTAGAAACTTGTCGAATGGGTGGGGTGGCGTTCATGCCTCAATCTCCTCGGAAAGTGTGCCTTTTTGACTAGTGATGAGGTATTGTGGGTCCAGGTTAAATCGTCCGTAATGAGCACACCGAGGAACTTTGTTTTCTTCACTCCCTCTACGGCAGAGCTATTGATGTGCAATAGAGAGTGGTCAGCCTGAAGTCTCCAGTCATTCTTTTTTTGTCTTGTCTATATTCAGACGCGGGTTATTGTTCTTAGCAGAACTTGACAAGCCTCTTTACTCCTCTCTCAATCATTGTTGTTGATGAGACCACTTACTGTGGTATCAGCAGTGAACTTGATGATGTGGATTGAGGTGAATCTGGCATTGCAGTTGTGAGACAGCAGTGGGCTGAGTGCACAACCCTGGGGAGCACAAGTGTTCAGCGTGATGGAGTGTGAGATGATGCTGTTAACCCAAACGGACTGGGGTCTTTGTGTCAAGAAATCCTAGATCCAATTAGAGAGAATCCCAATGAGGACAGCCTCTGAGGGATGGTCATGTTAAATGCTGAGCGGAAGATGACCAACAACATTCTGGTGTCCAAGGCATCGTTTTCAAGGTGGAGCAGGAAGCAGTGGAAGACCAAGGCTATGACATCATCAATCTGAGTGGTAGGTGAACTGGAAAGGGTCCAATGTAGCTGGAATGTGGGATTTTATAAGATTCCTTACCAGCTGCTCATAGCACCTCATGATTGTTGAGATCAGTGCCACTGAGTGGAATCTGTTTCGGATGGTTACTGTTGGGTAGGGGAATGATGGTGGCTGCCTTGAAGCCTGCAGGGACAGTGGACTGTTTCAGACAGATATTGAAGATGTCTGTTTAGACCTCTGTTAGCTGGGCTAAACTGACCAGCAACTGACTGGGGATACTGTCCAGCCAGCCCCACAGCTTTGTGTGGGTTTACCCTGGCTAGGGTCCTCCTCGCCTTGGCTGTGGCCAGACTGGAGACTGGTTTCTCAGAGAGAGAGAGAGGAGGGGCTTTCCTTGATGATACAGGTCAGGTCGTGCATAGAGAGCATTCAGCCTATCAGGAAGAGAGGTGTCACTTTCATTACTGCACAAGGTGGGCTTGTAATCGGTTATGGTTTGTATACCTTGCCACATGTGCCCTGTGTCACAAAGGTATCTGTGGATCTTCTGTGCTTGATGGCATGGGAGAGTGCAGCTCCTGCTGACCTTAGAGCCATCGTATCCCCTGATCTGAAGCCGGAGTCCCAATTCCTAAGCAGTGCACAAACCTCTGCAGTCAGCCATAGTTTCTGGCTTGCCCTGATAATGTAGTGTTTAATCACAGTAACATCCTCGATGGACTTTTTGATGTAGCCAGTCGCTGACCCTGCATACTGATCAATGTTGACATGATGACAGTGGGCAGTGACCTCCCATGCTCCAGTCCGTGCTTTTAAAACCATCCTGCAGTGCTGTTGTGGCACCTTCTGGCCAGGTCCTGATCCCCCTGTGAGACAGATTGAATCATTTAACCAGTGCTCTGTAGGCAGAAATTAGCAAAATGGATATGTGGTCTCACTATCCAAGATGAGGGTGTGGGATAACCCTGTAGGTTCCATGAACGTTGGTTTGAAAAAACAGACCTAATATATTTTTTTCCTCCAGTTGCAAATTTGACAGGCTGGTAGAACTGTAGTAGGGCTGATTTAAATTGGCATGATTGAAGTCACCAGCAACAATGAAGCCACCATCAGGTGAGTGGCTTTGAGGTTGCAAATTGTAGAGCTCCTGCAGTGCTTTGCCAGCATTAGTACAGAGGGGTTGCAAACAGCAGTAATCAGAAAGGCATGAACTCCCTTGGTATGTTGAAAGGCCCGCAGTTCACCATTAAAAAACTTTCTCTGAAGAGACCAGTGCACCCTTACTACTGAGGTGTTCACACACCAATTCTTACTGATGTGGACACACGGACCTCCTACATGGGTCTTGCCAGAATTGGTGGTCTGTCCGAAAGGAGATTAGGCCTTCTGGTTGGATGGCCAAATCTGGAATGGTGACTTGAAGCCATGTTTCTGTCAGGACGAGTGTGCCACAGTCCCTCATCTCCCACTGGTTCAGACACAGATGCAGGTAATCCATTTTATTTTCCAGCAATCAGACATTAATGAGTGGAATTGACAGACAGAAGAGAGAGCCTGCAGGGATGCACTTTAACTCTCCTGTTAATACCGGCATGCTTACCACATTTCTGTATTTAGTTCACTACTCTGCCATCTGTTTCCCTGAGTATCTCGAGTGGACCATGGTGCAGAGTGAGAGTCTTTAACTTCACAGTACCTTCACCATTCTGCTTGCCAGTGAGGTAGGCTTGCAGATTTTAGTGTTCTTAATGTTCAGCAGTGTTTGTCAGTCATAGAAAAGATGAACAGGACATGAAACTTCACCATTGGTTGGAGACGTAGTGGCGGTTGCATCCACACGCACTGCCATCTTGTTGCATAATCTCAGTGTTAATGCCCACATGTAAATTTTTGGGGTCTGGAGAGACTACATAAGCTCTCCTTGAGATGCAATATTTGTGACCAGTTGAGCTGAGCCAGAAGGGACTGAAGCAACCCCTCCTCTATTGTTCTTCTCTGCAATATCTACTCTTGTTTGTAGTGAAATCTGTAAATGTAACCATCTACCATCGCTTCACTGCTGTATGTTGGATGAATCCTGCAGAAGATTTGTTTCCATATTGAAGAATAAAATGCAATGAAACATTTTTTGGGGTGGGGGGGGAGGAGGATTTCTGTGATTTGCTTGATGTCAGCAACTTTCTCTTGGCGTCTCCATGCATCTGAAGTGCTAACACAAGCACAGATATCCAACTGTGAGCATTGTATAGTTAGATGAAACTTTAAGCATTTGTGTTTGTGTATGGAGTCCCTGAGCCATTCATAATGAAGTAAGTCGTCATCATACATGTCAGGGTGGCTTCAGAATGACTTAAAGTGACTAAGCAAGTCCCAGAATGTCTCTGGGAGCTCGCTTCAGCTAAAACCCCTTTAAGTACAATTAAATCGCCTCTGACTACTGAACCCAGTCTCACGTGATCAAGCTTCCTTCCCAATTCCCCATACCCTTTTCCCCAGCAACATTAAATTCATGTCTCAATTACTGAACTCCTGTGAACACTCTTATTATTAAACTTCTCTCTGATAACTAACTCACTCTATCTGGGCTGGACTCTCTCATCATCCTTTCAACGCAGCCTTGAATGATTGGGATGCTCTACCATGGCAGATTGCCAACAGAAACAGCTTCTTTTTTGTTTTGTTTTCCATGGTCATTTCACTCTCACAAGATACCAGAAGAATATGTGCTTCTGAATTTCCCAGCAGTGGGTCATCAAACAAACCATTCACTGATCCTTCAAGAAGTGACAACTTAATGCATCTAAACAGACATTTTACAATTTCCGGGCAGTGCTGTTTTGTCTGGGGTATTTCTGTTTTAATTGACCAAAGCTCAGCACATTCAATCACAGAGATTGGCAATTCATTCAATATCGATGGAGGAAATAAAGCCTTGTGTGAATTGCTGTTTGTCTAGCATAATTATGAGAGATGAAATTGACCTTTACAATTTGCTTCAGTAAAATTTCATAGCTGCTCTGTGGATATACTTGTAAGTAAGCAAGGAAACTGCCCAAATCAGCTTAATGCAGTTCAAAGAATCAGTTCCAGCCTGCAGCCATGGATTTGATTGATGGTTCTGCATGATTCATTTTGAGTAAGGGGGCACAAGATCATAGAAAGGTTGCAATATAGCCTGTTCAGTCCATTAAATCCATACTGGTACCATTGATCCCATTTTCCAATTTTCTCCATAGCCTTTCAAGCACTTATCCATTTTACTTTCTGTTGTATGTTTGAAACCTTCTCCATAACCTCCTCAAAAATTAAATCTAGCTCCTAGCCACTCAAGGAAAGCTAATCCCTAAGTTACTTTTTATTCTTTTGCCAATCACCTTCATTTTATCTTCTCAGATTCTTGATCCTTCTGTCAATAGGATCATTTTATCTCCCGGTATCCTCTCTGGATCCTTCATGGTTTCATGTGTCTCTATCAGTTCTCCTTTCAAACTCTTCAGTTCTAAAAGGAGCAACTGAAGCATCTTCAATCCATCAAAGTAATCAGCTCTAAAGCCTTTTCTGAAGATTGTTTCCCAAAACTTAGAGCAAAACTCCAATTTTAGCCAAAGCACTGCTTTATGAAAGTTCGTTATCACTTGCTTTGGTGTGGCTTTTATTTACAAAAGCTAGGATCCTGCTGAATTCTATAACCACTTTCTCAAATTGCCATGGAACGTCCAATGAAAAAGACAAAAACACCCTTGTCTGTATCCTTTATAAAATGTGTCCTCTAAATGATATTGTGTTAAATTTATGTCAGTCAACTGCACCATTAGTCAGCATCGTCCTGAAGCTCATTACTATGCCACGATTTACCCTTCCAAGTTTTGTTTTGTCTGCAAATTTGGGAACTGTTCCTTGTTCACAGGAATCCATATTATTAGTATATATTAAGGAAAAATGTGGAGAACACCACTGTACATGACCCTCTGTTCCGAAAGACATCCTTTGGAATTGAAATTGGTTTATTGTTGCCACAGGTACCAAGATACTGAAAGAAGCTTGTCTTGCATACTGTTTGTCAATGCATTGAAGTAGAACAATGCAGAATAAAGTGTAACAGCTACAGAAAAATACAGAGTATGTAAACAATAAAGTGCAAGATCATAATGAGATTGATTTTAAGGTCAGCAGTCCATCTTGCCTTATTAGGGGACCATTCAATAGTCTTATAACAGCAGGGTAGAATTTTTCCTTGAGCCTGGTAGATTTCTGTACCCTCTGTCTGATGGGAGAGGGAGGAAAACAGATTGTTCCGGGTGTGGGCTGGCTACTTTACTGAGGCAGCAAGAAGGGAGTTCATGGAGGGAAGGCTGGTTTCCATGATGTGCTGCGCTGTGTCCACAACTCTCTTCAATTTCCTGAGGTCACATGCAGAGCGTCGCCATTCCAAGCCATTATACGTCCAGGTAGGATGCTTTTTATGGTGCATCTATAAAAATTGGTAAGGGTCAACAGGGACATGCTGAATTTCTTTAGCCTCCTGAGGATGTAGAGTCATCGTTGAGCTTCCTTGGCCATGTTGTTTATGTGTCTGGATCAGGAGAGACTATATTATTCCATGGTGATGCTCACTCTAGGAAATTGAAGTTCTCAAACTTAGCACCGCAGATGTTTTCATTGTGTGCGCTGACAGATGACTGAATCCAGGTGTGGAGCAATGACAGGCTCCAATATTGAGACAGAAACAAGAGTTTATTTAGAGGAATTCCAACAGAACATCACTGGCTGAACTGAGCAACACTGCAAGACAAATTGTTCTCGCAACACACAAGGACCACTTGATCTACACAATTGGGAGTCCACTTTAAATTACCACAACACGCTGAAAACCCGTGGCAGTCAAAATAAACTTGACAATATTAAACAGAAAGCACAAGGGCTTAACAATTCTAGATAAGACAACAACTAACAAGTACAGGTGCACAGATTCATGGAACACATGGCACTCTTCTCTGTCCCTTGGACAGTTTTGTATTCATGATGCTCCTGTCCATTTTTATTCCATGGGCTTCAATCCTGAAGATAAGCCTATTATATTTCACTTCATCAAATGCCTCATTGACCCCCTCTATTATCTCATCAGAGAAGTCTATCGTTAGTTAAGCCCAATTTGCCTTTAACAAATCAATCCTGACTTTCTGTAATCAATCTACACTGTTTAAATAATAGCTAATACTCTGCCTGACATTGTTTCTAGAAGTTTTCCCAACACTGAAATTAAACAGAGATCTACATTTCCTGGGTTTATTCTTTCATCTTAAGAAAGACTTAAAGTTTACAATATTCCACACCCTGGACATAACCCCTGTATCAGCAGATATCCTTGATGTTGGAAAATACCTGTATTTCTTTCCCTTTCTCCCTTTAGCAGCCTGTAATGGGTTTCACCTCAGCCAGTTGATATATCTACTTAAAAGTTTATTTTCAGCTAGTACATCAATGGATCTGGGGTTGAGAGGGTAAACAGCCTCGGCATCCACATCACTGAGGACCTCACGTGATCTATACACACCAGCTGTGTGGTGAAAAAGACACAACAATGCCTCTTTCACCTCCGACGGTTGAGGAAGTTTGGTATGTGCCCCCAAATCCCAAGACCTTTCTACAGAGGCACAATTGAGAGCATCCTGACTGGCTGCATCACTGCCTGGTATGGGAACTGTACCTCCCTTAATCACAGGACTCTGCAGAGAGTGGTGCAGACAGTCCAGCGCATCTGTGGTTGTGAACTTCCCATGATTCAGGACACTTACAATGACAGACATGAAAAAAGGGCCAGAAGGATCATTGTGGACCTGAGTCACCCCAACCGCAGTCTTCTCCAGCTGCTACAATATGGGAAATAGTACCGCAGCATAACAGCCAGGACCAACAGGCTGTGGGACAACTTCTTCCACCAGGCCATCAGACTGATTAACTCACACTGATTTGAGTGTATTTCTATGTGACATTGACTGTTCTATTTATAATAAATTACGATGATTGCACTTTGCACATTTAGACAGAGACGTAACGTAAAGATTTTAACTCTTCATGTATGTGAAGGATATAAGAAATAAAGTCAAATCAATTCGATGCCATTCTAGTACCACCTGTATCAATTAGCCTATTCAATGTCTCAATAACACTTTTTGTTTTGATTCCAGTAGTATCTTCCCATACAGACAAGCATTAAAAATGGTACAGAATTCACCTGTATTGCTTTGATTTTTTTTACTTTATACAGAAATAAGCTGCTGTACCTTATTTCACCTCAAGTGCAAATTTTCTGAAACATTCCCGCAAAGTACAATATATTGGGCTTAATATTGGTATTCTCCTCTCTGTGGCTCAATCGGTGAGTGCGTTCGGTTGTTAACTGAAAAGTTGGTGGTTTGAGTCCACCAAGGGATGCTAGTGATCAGTAGTTTTCGAATGGTGAAAGGCATGGACAGAGTGGATGTGGCAAAGTTGTTTCCCATGGTGGGGGAGTCTAGTACGAGAGGACATGACTTGAGGATTGCAGGGCGCCCATTCAGAACAGAGATGCCAAAAAAATTTTTTTAGCCAGAGGGTGGTGAATCTATGGAATTTGTTGCCACAGGTGGCAGTGGAGGCCAAGTCACTGGGTGTATTTAAGGCAGAGATTGATAGGTATCTGAGTAGTCAGGGCATCAAAGGTTATGGTGAGAAGGCGGGGGAATGGGACTAAAAGGGAGATTGGATCAGCTCATGATGAAATGGCGGGGCAGACTCAGTGGGCCGAATGGCCGGCTTCTGCTCCTTTGCCTTATAGTCTAATATAGTATATTTATTAAGATATTTAACATGGCTGGTGGCAGGGTGGGGATAGGTCTCTCCAGAGGAGGTGTAAGATGCTCCATCCCTCTACAAGCCTGCAGGTCATCTTTGGGCAAGGTGTAACACCTGCTTAGCTCCCCGATCAGTGTCTAGCAAAGCCATGGGAGCAGGTGGTGGACGGTCGTACAAGCAGCTGCTGCATATCACATTGGAGGGAGACAAGAGGAGGTTCATGAGAATGATTCCGGGAATGAAGGGGTAAACAGAGGTCTGGCAGCTTTGGGCCTATACTCACTGGAAGTTAGAAGAATGCAGGGGGATCTTATTGAAAACTACCGAACATTGAAAGAACTGGATAGGGTGCATGTGGAGAGGATGTTTCATGTGGTGGGGGTATCCAGAACTAGAGAGCAAGGCCTAAAAATTGAGGGGTGACCCCTTAGAACAGAAGTCAGGAGGAATTCTTGTAGCCCGAGAATATAAATCTGTGGAATGCTCTGTCACAGACTGCAGTGGAGGCCAAGTCTGTGCGTCTATTTAAGACAGAATTTTATCATTTCTTGATCAATGAGTCAAGGATACAGCGAGAAGGCAGGTGTATGGGGTTGAGTGGATCTGGGATCAGCCATAATGATACATCAAGGCGGAGCAGACTCGCTGGGCTGAATAGCCTAATTCTGCTCCTCTGTCTTATGGTCTAATTTCTGGTTATGCAACCCTTGATGCCAGTCAGACAATCTCTGAAGAGTATTGATAATAGCTGGAGTCATTTGTCTTGTAAAGACACTACCCAGAAGAAAGCAATGGCAAGCCACTTCTGTAGAAAAATTTGCCCAGAGTAATCATGGTCAAGACCATGATCGCCCACATCATGTAAAGTCAAGTCAGTTATATTGTCATTTAATTGTATGCAGGTATAAAACATATATATCCATAAAATATATATAGAAACGAGACAATGTTTCTCTGAACCAGGGTGCAAAGCACAGTAGTACACATAGATTATGATTATGACACGGCACATATTGTTGACAATGCTGATTTAACATGACTCACTGTGATGGGTTCAGTGGTTTTATCCTACAATACAGCAATGTTTCGTATGTTGAAGTATTCATGGGCAATTGAAGCCATGCCAAAGAGTTTGCACTTTCATCAGAAAACCAGAGATTTTGACAAACAATCCAGATTTGCACTTGTTCTGAGGGAAGACTGGCTGGTGGTACTGGCCTAGAGAATGATTTACTTCTTAGAAAATTGTACCAAAGGCATGTAATCTTGTCCCAGTGCCATTTGTTCATGGGTTTCAAACATGAATTTCCTGGAAGGAAGTGCTGAAGCAGTTCAAGTCATATTTTTCTAATTCACACACAAAATGGAGAGAAGAGGTAGATAGCTTTTGGCCCCTGGATCTCTCTGTCTGTGCAGCACTGCAATGGCATGGGAGGTGAAGTACAGTGAGCTTCTCAGGTGCAAGCTGTAAAGGATACTGGAGGATTAATATTTTGTAATTTGATAAGGATATCCTAGTTAACATGTGGGGTGTGGAGTACCACATGAATAGTTACTACTTCTCCTTTAGCTATAATAAAGTCAGCCTATCTAAACCCCTTGATGATCTTCATCTTCAGAAGAAAGAGATTAATTTTCTTCCAGGTGACACCCATTTTAGTCAATCTTTGCCACCATTAACTTTGAAAATTTTAAACTACAGATGCAGTGCTCTACAGGAAAAATTAAGGCAGGTGCGAGTCAGGAAGACTTTTGCCATTTAGGACTTCTCCCTACTCCTTTGGCATCCTCTGGATGGAAAGTCTTATTTTTAGCTTAGTTTCTCATTGCCTTAATTGTATGGAGGCCAAGATGAACCACAACTGCAGGAGCAATCTCAGAATCAGAATCACAATCAGGTTTAACATCAATGGCAGATTTGTGAAATTTTTGGAGTAAATGAAGTTTTCACATCCAAAATTTCAGTGGCATTTGTTATGCCTGACTCTTACGCATGTTCTTGCTGCTTCAAACCACCATTCTGTACATGATGTGAAAATTACATGAACTCAAATCCATTTTATCAATGGATGTAATAGTGCATTAGGTAATGATTGGCATTAGCTACTGTAATACGGATGCCTCCGGCCTGTGTGTGTGGTACACAGAAAATTAACTAGTCATATGTCAGTTAATAATGCCTTCAACTGCCTTCTACATTCAACATTAAGAGAAATGATATATCTATTGGGATGAAGGGAAGATGGTCCTTTACAGTTTACTGTTTTACAATACTAAATGGGAATAACCTTGAATATGGTCAATTTGCTGGCATTTTATTAAGGCTTTATGAAACATCCTAAGCGCATGATAGGAAGTAAGTGTATCCCTGCCATATTTGGCAAGGAGAAATGAAAAGCCCTAACAATATTTCACCAGGTCCAACAAGATTCCACTACAAAACATATATTCTCTTCCCTCCCTTTAGCATTTTGAAGACGTTATTCCTTTTGCAACTTCCTGGTCTTTCAAGTGCAATGCAGGAATTACAACTGCAGTTTTTTTTTTTTGCTTCTTTCATTCCTGCCAGCCAAGCAGTCATTCAGTTCTCCCAGGCGAAGCATGTCCATGTTCGCACTTCTTTCAACCCAAGTGTTCACATTCGATGTTCAGATGTGGCCTGCTCTACACTGAGGAACCAAATGGATGATTGCTTTGGGGGTGTGCTTGCTTTCAGTCCACAGTTCTAACCATGAGCATCCAGTTACTTGCTCTTTTAATGTACGTCTCTACACTGGAAAAACAAGCCCAAAGCATGCTTGAGGAACAATGTCTCGTTTTAACTAAAAATTTTAACTAAGAATTAATCCAAGGCTTGCCACGTGAGCACTGAACTGTGGTATTATCCAACATTTTCTACTTCATGTCCACAAACAAAGGAAATTGGTCAGTTGCTCGTATGCACAATTGTATTCTGAAAACCATATTGTTAAAATAAAACATGATTAGCATTATAAAATGTAATGAATGTCAGAGTTTAATGAGCGTAAAATAACCATTTTTTAAAAAAATTTCCTGTTACTGTTTGTAAGAACAATCTATGTAGCTATTTAACCACTTCTGGGGAAATAGAAGTTATGTTTCTAGCTAACATTTATGGCACCTGTGCCCAGTCTGTATCACTGCAGTCTAAAATAACCACACATTTCCAAACTTGTTAGTTATCTTGCTGTGTTGAGGAACCCAGCGAATTAATGGCAGAGTAAGAATAAGTTTGGAATACCCCTCTGCCCTTGGTCAATATATAGGCTCAGAACATAGGCCAGCCAACTGATTCACTAACTACACATATATGCTGAAGGATGAGGGATGGGGGACTCCTTGTTTTTGGTTTGTAGAATATTATTCCCTCGTGCTGTGTTTCATTTGATAAAAGGCATTGCAGAGTACGGCTTTACACAAGCAAAATGCGGAAAAGAAAAACAAGTATCGGGGCCAATTGTGAATTGTAACTGAGCTACTCTATTAACATTTATGAAGTTGCTTATTATTCACATCCATTTAAACAGCATCGGGACTCTCACTTACATCTTTCCAATTCACTTTGGTCCTGATTAAACGTACTTGCCCATATCCTGAACCTGCTTTTCCTCTTGGCTTTGTCTGATTCCAGGTATGTACTTAAGTACCATAAACCTTTATATACAAACTCTTTTTTTTTTTGATGCATCATATTTATCTTCAGATTGCAGGCCTTTGATCTGTGGTGTGCCACAAGGGTTGGTGCTGGATCCCCTGCTGTTTCTCATGTATATTAATAACTTGGATGGGAATGTAGGTGACATGTTTGGTTAAATACGTGGCATGATGAACAGTGAAGAAGGTTGTCTAAGGTTACAACAGGGCAGCATAGTGGTGTATGGCAAGGTTGTTTTCATTTTGAGGTGGCATTGAGTACAAGTGCTTGGATGACGTGTTACAGCTGTATAGAACACTGATGAGATTACAACTGGAATTCTTGCGTGCAGTTTTGGTTGCCACTCTGCAGAAAAGATTCACAAGGATGCTGCCAGGACTGAAGGGTAAGAGTCATGAAGAGAGACTGGGATTCTCACCTCTAGTGTGATGGAGCCTGAGAGATGATCAGAAAGAGGTTCTAAAATCATGGTGGGCATAGATAAGATGGGTAGCCACAGTCTTTTTCCCTGGTTAAGTGAGTCTCAAATAAGACGGCATAGATTTCAGATGAGAGGCAAAAGATTTAAAGGGGACTTGAGGGGAAATTTTCACAAAGTAAGTGATGGGCATATGGAATGAGCTGTTAAGTGATAGAAGTGGATCTAATTACAAAATTTAATTAAGAGATGGTCAAAGGAAAGAGAGTTTAATTTTTAAAAGCGATAGAAACTGAATGCATGATCTTTTCTGGCACATGGATTCTACATGGAGTGCAAGACACACAAATAGATGTCCAATGTGTTACATGTGTGAGGACTATTCCAGAGGAAACAGTGTACCTAGTACATTTTGTTTTATCAAAATATTTCACATTTGCAATGTAAAGTTGTGGCTCTTATGCTTTTAATCAGTTAGCTATCAGCCAATTGTGATTCCATAATTTATAAATGGAGCTCTTGAAGAGGTTTCTAAACAGTGGTGATTTCAAGGTCTGCTGGAGAACAAACACCTGTCAGCATCAATTTCTCAAGGTTTTGTTCATCTTCAAGTACAATTTTAGGAGTCACTGAGATGAATGACCATATCGATCCACTGCAGTCTTGAAAAGAAATCACTTGCTGCATACGTTGACCCTTCTTGGTAATTAAATTGAACTATTCCATTTACTGTAACTCTATGTAAGTAAGATAGTAACTTTTATTTTATGGAATCTTTGAGACCAAATTGGAATGATTACAGCTGATATCTGTTCATGCAGGAGAATCTTCCTCATGGTTCAGTAGCTGGTGTGGCAGAATGAGAAACGCAAATGGACGTACTAATGATGTTGTTAGCTGTCATCAGCAAGGACATTGATGGGGCTTTCATTAGTCATAGGAATGAATGCACTATTAAAAGAATTAAAGGAAAGATGTAAAATTCATGTTTGGCCAAGTTTGAAGCTTCACTGCAATGTTGAAGTAAATGTTTTTGGCCTTTGAGGTCATTCAGTCACTTTCCTTCTGATCATCTGTGTCCATTGTCTGATCACTGGTGTTGTTCTTCAACACCGTCTGTCCAAAATTCTGTAGAACACACTTTTCAAGAGATGTTTGAAAGAGATATCATGGTATCTTCTATGGTAATGAGGACTATTTGAGTGATTTAACTATGGTTCCTTTATTATATCTGATTGACAGAAGTGTTTGCTGATACAGAATGACAGGCCACAATCACTTCAGCATGAGTTTGTGCCATCTCTACATTCTTCAGATCCTTACACTAAGTGGCCCAGGTGCAGATCTAAAAGCAAAAGTACTACTTCAGAATCGATAGGATGTCCTGCTTACATCTTCAGCAAATAGAACTTCAAAGTTCAATGTAAGATTTATTATTAGAGTACATACATGTCACCACATACAACCCTGAGATTCTTTATCTGCAAGCATACTAAGCAAAGTTATAGAACTGTAACTGTAAATATCAGGAACTGTAAAATGTAAACAGATTGTGCAAATATAAATAAATGGCAATTAATAACAAGCATGAAATAACAATATAACATCCATCAATATAAAGAGTTTCATAAATGAGTGTAGCTATTGTTTGAGAGCCTGATGGTTGAGGGGTAGGAACTGTTCTTGAATCTGGTGGTGCAAGTTCTCAGGCACTTGTACCTTCTATCTGATGAGAGCAGTGAGAAAACAATGGGTTGTGAAGATCTTTGATGACGGATGCTGCTTTTCTACGGCAAAGTTTCATGTAGGTGTTCTGAATGGTTTGGGGGGGGGGGTGGTTACCCGTGATGTTCTGGGCCAAATCCACTACATTTTGTAGAATTTTCTGCTCAAAGGCATTGGTGTTCCCGTATCAGGCCATAATGCAGCCAGGCAGCACACTTTCCACCACACATCTATAGATGTTTGCTCAGGTTTTCAATGACATGTCGAACCTTTGCAAACTACTAAGGATGTAGAGGCGCTGTTGTGCTTTCTTTGCAATAATATTTATATGATGGGTCCAGGACAGGTCCTCTAAGGTAGTAGCACCTAGGAATTTAAAGTTACTGATCCTCTGATGACTACTGGCCCATGGACCTCTGGTTTCCCTCTCCTGAAGTCTACAGTCTTTTCCTTGGTCTTATTGACATTGAGTGGGAGATTGTTGTTATTACACTACCAAGCCAGGTTTTCAATCTCCATCCCGTATGCTGATTCATCACCCCCTTGATGCAGCCCACAACAGTGGTGTCATCAGCAAACTTGATGAATACCACTAAATAATGCAGATAAAGATGGTGTCTGCCCATTTTTATGAGCTACTTTAAAGTTGAATCAAGAGAAGTAGGAGGGATTTTCATCCAATCAGCTTGCTAGGCTTTACTAGCCTTCCTGTTTCTTGTCTTCAATCCAGTCTCCCCCATTAACTCCCATTACCACCCCCCCCCCACCCAAGCTGCACTATTAGACTTACACAATGAATAGTTCAGCAGTCAACTGGAACTTGATGGACACTGTTGTCTAATGAATAACATCAGGGCCCCAGATTTGTGCCTACAGCTCAGCAGAGTGATAACAACGAAATCAAAGTTAGTCTCAGGAGAGAGCTTGTGTTCTTTCCTTTCAGGCACACATTCAGTCTGCAGAACGTTTTGCAGTCAGTATTAAGATCTTCAGAATTTGGGTTCTTTGAGGTACAGATTTTATTTTCTGTTTAAAGTTGCTAAAGAAAACTCTGGAGCTGGAAGCAGTTTTAAAATTCTGGCCATAGAATCTAATCTGCTTGGTTGTAAACTGGAACAATTAGAACCATTAATGAGCTGTAAAAACATCATGATATGCAGTCTCATAATAACTTAATGTATTGATTTGTGATAGGCAATTATTATTTAATTATTCTGGCACAGGAGGGGGTTATCTGGCCCTTGAAGTTCATGCTTGTTTCTGACAAAGCAAATCCCTTCAGCCCCATTCGGCCTCTCCTATTTCACACAAACCTTACAACATAGTGCCAGCTGGTGGCGTAGTGGCATCAGCGCCGGACTTCAGAGCGAAGGCTCCTAAGTTCGAATCCAGCTGGCTCCCGTACTGGGTTGAGCGTCAAGCTAGCAACTCGGCCTCATAACAACAAGAAAGCCTGCTAAAAAAAATTGCCGTCATGATGGCATCCCGATGACTCCACTTGGAGTTAAGGGCTTTCTTCTTTCATACTTCTTCTTACAACGTGTTCTCTCCCACGTGTCCATCAAATAACCCTTTGGTTCTTTGTGACTCTGCAGTCTGCAGTAAGCAGCTAACCTTACAGTTCTTCCTGGGAATGTGGGAGGAACTGGAATTCCCAGCAGAGAGCCATAGAGTCATAGGGAGGTTGTGTTAACTGCACACAGACAGCACCTGAAGTCAGGATCTCAGGAACTGAGAAAGAACAATGCTAAGTTCTGCAGCATACTACCATCCCAGGTAGGACTCAACAAGCACTACATTAAGGCTGCTAATGACCTAAAATATTTTTGAAGGGAAACATTGCTGACTTATAAGCATTCAAAATTCAAGCTAAAGTGAATATATACAAATTCACTACTAATTTGACAGTATGAGTGTATTTTTCTGCCCAAATGATCAATCTCCCTTTGCATCAAAGTTGAAGGAAGAATTTTAAGATCATAGGACTCAACTTTGTCAGGCTCCATCTGTGGTTTTGACTTGAAACTTCCTGCTGTTGTCTAAGTTAAGGGAGTAACAGTCACGGCTTATTACAGACTTCAACATTAAGCTATAGAATATTCATCAATATTATTTATCAAGAGTTACAGCAGGTATCTTTTAAGTTCACCAGAAGACAACTTTAAGATTGTACAATGATCCTTATGCAAGAATGCTGAGGCTAATTGTAATATTTATTTCTTCCCAGCTACGGGTTGCCCCCAGCACACCCTTGGGTCTGTTGGTTGCAAACACAAATGGAGCATTTCACTGTCTGTTTCAATGTACACATGACAAATAAACATGAATCCAGAATCTTCTATTGCCATACTTCAGTAATGAAGGGCCTCCAATAAATTCCATCAGCGCTGTTGAACTCACTGACTTGTAATTACCTGTTTTATTCTGCTGTCTTGAATTGGTGGAAACATTTCTCCATCCCTATCTCAAAACTTCTCTGTCTCTGTCTTTCTTTCCTCCCTATCTCTCTTACCCTGATTATATCCCACCATCTCTCTTCACTTCTGAGCACAGATCAATGTTTCTGCTTCTTTTGGTTTAATAATTTAATTTAATGTTCAGTTATTTACTAGTTATGCCCAAGAGATGTTATCATGACTGAAGATAAAACTATTTTGGGAATCGGGTAAAAGTGTCATCTGATAATTGCATGCACTTACTAGGAAATGTTCTTGTGCAATGTGAATCCTTTTACCTGCAAGAGAGTCCAGCACCAGTGATGGGGAGCTGCTTTCTGGAAAGAGTTCTTCAAGACTTGGCTGTTTCACTGCCTTATGTTGTCTCACTCTTCATTTATCCTTCCAGATTCAGATGAATGCTTAGCAACTTGAAAGTGTACTTCTCTGTCCAAAGCAGCTGCCTGGCCTTCCAAACACTTGCAAATATTTCTTCTCTCATTGACAAAAGCATTAATTCATTTTGATTAGTTCTGTAAAGGCTGAATTTTGTCCTCTAACTCTAGAATCATGCCTATACAACTCCGTTCAATTGCCCCATCCTTCTGGCTAAACAAAACCAAGCTCACTGCAAAATCAGGTACCTCATCATGAAAGCATTAAAAATGTCATCTGAGCTCTTTAAATTATTTTCATACTGTTTCATGTCAGTGCCAGCAGTATTCAGCCAATTAGTGGATGGGCATGTTATTTTAATTGTTACTTTAGTTATTCTGTTACAACACTTTCAGCTGTTTATCTTCCATCTGATTTCTCCTGAGTGAGTTCCCTAAGGGAACTCCTCCTTACTACACCAGCAGCACTCATCAATTTTTTTTCAATTCTTGTTTCCATGTCGATATTTTTACCTTGCCCGACATCTGGCTATGCTTTCACTTGTCTTTCCATTCATTATGTATGCATAAGATCTTCCCTCAGATGATCTGGGGAGTTTTAAATGAATAAGGATTGCCTTCAAACCGTTTTGATGTACAAACAAGCTGGATGAACTCAGCAGGTCGGGCAGCATCCTTTGAAAGGAGCAGTCGACGTTTCAGGCTGAGACCCTTCATCAGGACTCAAGTCAGGACCGTTTTGATGGTCTGGGCTTACCATTGTTTCTTTGGATTTGTGGATTTTCTCTAAGTATTCTGCACCATGTAACTTTAGGGGTGAGTACTCAAGGATGATCTCCTCATCATTATCCAGAACATCAGGAAAGGATCTACAAAAGCACTCTAAGTGGTATTCTTCCATGATTTATACAAATCTATCAAAAATATTTCAAGAAACCAAAAGAAATTTTCAATTACTTTGATGGAGCATAATATATGAACTAGTGTTTTCTGGGATTTACTGTTGGTTTAATGCAGAATTACTGACATAGAAACATAGAAAACCTACAGCACAATACAGGCCCTTTGGCCCACAAAGCTGTGCCAAACATGTCCCTCCCATAGAAATTACTAGGGTTACTAGGGTAAAAATTGCCCTCAATTTTTCTAAGCTCCATGTACATCTCTCAGTGCAAGTTACAGTTTTGGGACCCTTTTAAGTATCACACTATAAATGAAAAACTATTTGCAAATCCCTGCTAGAACACAGTTGAAAGCAGGAATGGAATGTTGCCCTATTGCCCCGCATTCAGTGGTGCATCCTTCTCAGTTATATCTGAATATAATCTTCTGTATGGTGTCCAAAAACAGGACAGGGGGACTATATACACCACAACCAATAAATATGCAGTAAAACCATCAAACCAGACCAATTTATCTTTTTTTGAGGACCATAACAATAGGTACTACTGGTTGGCCAGGGCCATTTTGACCAACACAGCGCCATTCATTTTTGGAACACAGAACAGTACAGCACAGGAAGAAGTGCTTTGACCCATAATGTTATGGCAAACCAATCAAATTAGTATTCAAATGGCCAACATAACTAATCCACTCTGACTACAGTGTCCAAATCCTTCCATCTTCCTCACATTCATGTGTCTATCTAAATGTCTCTAATGTATCTGCCTCTACCGCCAGCCCAAGCAGTGCATTCTCAGCACCCACCGCTCTGTGTGTAATCATGTGATCCTGTGTTTAATCACTCCCTCTCCCCCACCGCCCAGTTGAGCTTTCAACACACTTGAAATTGATCTGGGAATATTGTAAATTGCCTAGAAATGAATCTGGTAAACTTTTGCTGCACTTCCTCTATCACAAGTAGCCTACCAAAGGGTGGGGAGAGGGGGGAGGGAGACTGGATCTGCACACAAAATATTCCAGATGTGATACCAGTATACTATATAATTGGGGTAAGGCTCCCTACTGTGTCCACCAGCATTCAAGGCCAACATAATGTTAGCCTTCCCAATGTTTTTTATTCTTCCTGCATGTTATCTTTCAGTAATTAATATACAAGGGCACCCAGATCCCTATGACCCATCACTCTGTCATTATTTAGCAAATAATCTGCATTTCAATTCTTTTTTCATTAAAGTGGATGACCTCACATTGATCTATATTATATTCCACCTTCCTTATGCTTGCCCATGCACATAAGCTGTCTACATTTCCTTGCATCTTCTCTGCATTCTATGTACAATACACTGCCTTCCATCTCCATATCACTGGCAGACTTGGATACCTTACTCTTGATCATTCTCTCAGGTAATCAATATACATGGTGAACACTTGCAGCCCCAGCATCAATTCCAAGCCTCCCATTCTAAACCTGACTCACTTATTCCCATGGTCCATTTTCTCCTGTTTAACCATTTCTCAATCCTCATCAGTATATTTCTGACCATACTGTACACTCTAAGGTTGTTTAACCCCCCCCCCCCCCCCACCTCCTGCATGGTATCTAGGTCTATGTTGCATGACATCAACTGAAAGTAATCTGTTAAATTACATGTTTTTCTCCAGCTACAAAATTTATAATTCTAGTGTAAATATTAACCCATAGACAGAAGATTATCAGTTAATTATTTATCTATTCACAGCATTCAAGAAGCAAAGTTATTTTCAGCCACACAGTCAGAAGATGCCCATGAGGAGTTAATAAAAATGTCAAACACAATCCCAATATAATTATCCTTGGATAATTGAAGAGTTACAGCCTGATGTAGCTATAGATCACAGGACTAAGGATGAAAAATGATTGGCTCTGGTCTAACTGATATCAGTAGAAAGCAAACTTAATTATTTTGATATGAAAAGAGAAGCTGCTAGTAACATTTGGCACAGCACACAGTGTCTGCAGGCTGATTAATTGAGTTAAAGGATCCTTAAAATAGTTTTAGGTCAGATGGAAAATAAAAATTGCTAAGGTATCTCTTTGGAATTATCAGAGGCAGAAAGAGGAATAATAAAAAAACAAATAAACACAAGGAGTAGATGCCAGGGGAAGTATTTGGCTCTTTGTGCCTGCTTTACCATTCAACAAGATCATCACTGAACCTTTAACTCAGTGTCCCTTTTCCGCAGTAACCCCATATCTTTTAGTTCTTTTTTATCTGAAAATTCATCGACTTCTGCCTTGATCAAACTCAGTCCCTGCAGCCCTCTTATTCAGAAGCTTCCAAAAATCCACCATTGCCTGGGTGAAGAAATTCTTTTCATCTCTGTCCTGAATTTGAGATTTTGATCTCTGGTTGTGGATAACTCAGCAAGAGGAAACGTAATTGCAGAATCAAAATCAGAATCAGGATATCATTGATATATGTCATGAAATGTGATGTTCTGTGGCAGCAGCATCATGCAAGGCACAAAAAAATCATTAGTTACAATATATAAATAAACAGTAAGCTAGTGGTCATGGGTTCAGAGAACATTCAGAAATCTGATGGTGGAGGGGAAGAAGTTGTTCCTAAACTTTTAAATGCAGGCCAGTATTGCACACTCTGCATTTCTGATGAGGCTAATAGATTTAGCCACTTATTTTTATTTCTGCCATTTATGTTCTTAAAAATGCTTTCTGCATTCAGATAAATGGCTTTCAATTTTATCCTGGCAATTTTTGTCAATCTGCTCTTGAGAGGCGTATCATTCAATGAAATTTGTTAAGATGACTGTGTTTTCCAGTCTTTCTAAGGGTTCTATTTTAAACTACCATTTAATGTGTTTTCCCTTTACTTAGAAAACACAGCATGGCGAAACTATTAGAACTATAAAGCAAAAAGTTTCACACCACTGCTTTAAAGGTAGGAGGACCGCTGGTGGGCCCAATGAATACTCTTTCCGATTCTATGCCTGCCCACAACACACACCCATCAATTCACCATCTGGTCAAGATAAATGTCATAATCAATATCAACTTAAACTCCTTAAGTGCAGTCTTTCATATTCTTCCCAGGCAATCCTATTAACTGACTGGTCCAAACCAAACTACTGCAGTTGTTGGAAGTCTGTAAGAAACGCAGAAAATTCCAGAAATATTTGAAACATCAGGCAACACCTTTTGAGAGATAAGAAAAAGTTAATGTTTCACATTATGGCCTGTTACACCGGTAATATCTCCGATAGACATTGAAAGCTAAGTTCCATTCATCAGTGCCAAGTTACACAAGAGTGTTCTCATATCTCAATTCAAAATGAACATTGTTATTCATTAGAAATTGTGAGTCAAGGACTGACCAACACCTAGGATGAATATTATTCACTTGAGTCTTAAGATTTTTAAGTTTCAGTGAAATTAACCATCACTTGTAAGCAGAACATTTAAAAAAACAGTAATTATGGAAGATATATTAGACATAAAATCATGGAAAGCAGGTCTCATTTGAAGATAATTATTTTTTAAATGGTCGATCAGAGACCAGAGAAATAGTTTAGATTTCTGTTGTGCCTAAATATCTGCCTGCACTGTTGGGGAAACAACATCACATTCACAATTGGAGACTAATGGTGTGTGAGTCAGGCTGTGACAATATTGTGAATGCCAACTTTTTCAAATGCACTTGATGAAAGGAAAAAGTGAGGAGATTTTGGCATTTTGTGAATACTATGATTTCAAGCAACATTTGTTTGCTTAAGGTACGCATTTTATTTTCTTTGTGTTAGTTAACGAGACGGCACAGAACAGGCCCTCTGACCTTCAAACTGCACTGCCCAGCAACCCCCTGAATTAACTATAGCCAACACAACTTAGAATGACCAATTAACTTACTAACTGCTGTGACATTGGACTGTGGAGGATACCAGAGCACCTCGAGAAAATCCATGCATTACAAATTTCTTACAAAGAATGCTGGAATTAAACTCCTAACTCCAACACCCCAAGCTGTAATAGCATCAAACTAGCAATTCTGCCACCGTAGCACCCCAAGAGACAGGGCAAGTGCGGTATGAACTCTGGGTTTAATCTTGCCTGACGCAGCAGAACCAATAAAATATTTCAACAATTGGACTAAATACACATTCAACGGACACAGTTCAGCTACTGTATGTGGTTAAGAATTACCACTTTCATGGATCTTTACCCATTGCCTGGAATGCATTGAGGCTGTGGTTTTAAAGTTCTTATCAGGGTTCTAAATAACTGTTTACATACAAATCTCCAGGGCCTCAATAACTGGATGTATTCCTTTTGAATTTATTCTGGAGAATGAAAGTCAACAGTAGGGATGGAATCTAGGAAGTCTTTGAACATAATGATCATGGTCTACTTTTAACTCAATCTTTCAGATAGGATTTTCATTACATAGGCACTCTTCATTTGATTTCCCATGGTAAATGAATTAATATCCTTTTATCCCAAAACTGCAATGCATCACATGAAATGCAATGGATTATACTGATGCTAATAATCCAATGCTTAATTGGCCTGTCCATTTAAAGTCAAAGAGTCTAATTAATGAGGTTCATTAGGCCTAGTGCATGTTGCATTAAATGACTTGTTATTTTGTACTTCTAATTATAATTTTTTTTCGCTCTAGCACTGAATGTCCATCTTTCTTTACTTTCTTTTCAATGAGCCATTACAAAAGGATCCTTCTCCTTGAGTGAAAGCAACAATATCACCCTTTTCATCTAAGATGTACTATTTCTTATCAATTCTTTGAACAGGTTAGCCTCTAGAAATATGTGTATCTTTCCTGTAAATTTGCATCAGGAAGAAAAGTTAAAGGAATCTTTGCATAAAAGATGCAATAGAGAAACACCTAGAAAATGGAAATAGTAAAGGTACTTATCACTGATTCTTAAAATAAATGTATTTGACCAACAATTATTGAATAGTATGAAGAAGTCAATGAAATGCTAGGTAAGGTTAATTCAGTGGAGATGATGTCTTTGAGATTTCATAATATGTTTGATAATCTATAATGGACTCTTCTATGAAGTCTGATGTTGGGTCAAAGTAGAAGTAGCAGAAAGGTGAATAAAATTGGCCCCAAAGCAGGAACAGTTGAATTTAAAGGTAGTAATTCAGACCAGGTAACAGTAGTGGTAGGTGTTGTTCAGCAGAGATAATTATTGTTACAATTGATATGTAATTGGATGGTGTATTTAGTATTAGGATCAATGCAGTGAAATGAAAAAGCTGTTCATCAATTTACATAATATACATGTAATTGGTAAATTAATACATAGAGAAGAGTAGAAATATATTTTGGTAGGAATAATAATAAGGTCAATGCTTCTTTGATTACAAATGACAATGAGAAGCAGAGGGATCAGGGGATTCAGGGCACATGCATCAATCAAAGTTACAATGCAGGTTAATAAGGTAATTTTTTTTTTAAAAAGCAAGCAAAGCACTGATTTCTAGAGAGATAGGACTGAAAAGCAAAGGAATGATGCTAATTTATTTCAGCCTTTGTTACCCCTCAATTGGAGCAGTATGAACTGTTCTAGACTCAACATTATAAAAGGAGCATTAAGGCACTGGAGGAAGATTTATATTTCAAATTATAACATACCCAGAGAATGATTGTAATTTGACATCTGCAGCCACAGGTATAGTTAAGTCTACTGGACTAGTAAATTAAAGAGATAAGTAGTAGGCAGTAGGGAGAAAGACAAAAAACTCTTAGCATTGTTAAATGTTAGAAAGTTTCTTTGGAGCATTGAACATGATCATAAATCAAATGTCCATCTTCTCCACTGGAAATGCTTTCTCCACCCACAGCACTAAACAAGGCATTGAGCTTGTTACTGTGATTGGAGTGAATTATTCCTGAGCATTTGGTGTGCACAGATAGCATCCCCCAACAATTAACCTCCCATTTGTCCAGATTTTTTTTTAGAGCTGCTCTCACTTGGATCTGCTTTCAACCATCTGTTCTCTATCGTTGGTTTATCTTCCACTCACTATCATCTTTTGACTCCATCCAGAAATCCATTCTCAACCCTTCTCCAGTGTTCTGTACACTGTCGCCCGGTGGGATCACCTGCAAACATAGGCTCGCGCAACCATTCTGCACTGATGACACCCCAATCAACATCCCCAACATGTCTCTCAGTTGCATTACCTTGTTTTACTCCAAAATCTCAAATGTACCAGAAATTCCTCAAAGCAACTTTCAGAGGACCAGCATATCAAATCATGGTGGGAGTGCAAATGCTGATAACGGTAACTTGGCAGGAGCAAGTGAAGGGGACGCAAAGTGTGATCAAGCATTTTTTGATGCTGGTGAGGCAATCGGGAGGCTGTCAGAAGAGCATAGTGCGGATAGCAAATCCAACTCCATACGTCCATTGTGTGCAGTTTTGGACTCCTTATTTTAGGAAGGATATACTGACATTGGAGAGAGTTCAGGGAAGATTCACAAGAATGATTCCAAGAATGAAGGGTTACTTTATGAAGAATGTCTGGTAGCTCTTGGGCTGTATTCCCTGGAGTTCAGGAGAATGAGGGGGGATCTCATAGAAACATTCCAAATGTTAAAAGGCCTGTACAGATTAGATATGGCAAAGTTATTTCCAATGGTAGAGGTTTCTAGGACAAGATAGCATGACTTCAGGATTGAAGTATGTCCATTTAGAACTGAGATGCGGAGAAATTACTTTAGTCAGCGGGTGGTAAATCTGTGGAATTTGCTGCCACGAGTGGCTGTGGAGGCCATGTCATTGGGTGCATTTAAGGCAGAGATAGGTTCTTGATTAGACAGGGCATCAAAGGGTATGAAGAGAAAGCAGGGGAGTGGGGATGACTGGAAGAATTGGATCAGCCCATGATTGAATGGTGGCGCAGACTCGATGGGCCAAATGGCCTACTTCTGCTCCTATACCTTATGGTCTTATGTCCTATTCTGATTTTCAGGTTTGTCCTTCCAGAAAGAGATATCCTCCCACAGGTTCTCAGATCAATCTTTCATCACTGAACTGCATCTCACTGAAGACAGCAATATTAATTAGCTGGCTATCAGGACTGCTCTTCTTTGGGTTTCATTGTGTCCACTCTAAGCAGAAGAGTGTCTACATTCCAAGAATAAGTTGCTGCTGTCTTTGTTATTGAAAGGGGTTAACTGCAAGCCATTGTGCTAGACAGTAGGTTATTGTTAAGGCAGGTTTGTGAAGGACAACTTTACCCTTCCCTTCCCTTGCTAGGGTGTAAACAGGGCTTCTCAGACACCTGGGAAGCTGCCAAACTTCTTGCCACCCTGGATTCAAAGAAAGATGCACACTGATCAGCAGGTTATTTACTGTACGTACAGGTTCAGAGCTACCAGTAGGAATCTCTACCTGTCATTTTGCACTTCCTCCATCCTACAGAGCTTGAGGATAGTTGGAAGAAAAAGGTTTGGAATATAGAGTTGAAGTGAAGTGTTGAACAAAGCTTGTGTGTGAAAGAGAAGCTGTTGCAATGGAACAACATCACCCTCGCTGACATGAAGAATAAAGTCCAGTGGCACATTGAATCATTACGATTAATAACTTCTTTGGCTACAGTACGTCTTCTTCAGATGTACTCCATCTACTTCACAGTTCCCTGCTGGACCATCATTGTGTTGGTCTCGTCCACCCAGACCCCAGGAACAGTCTTTGCATGTTGCAGTGAGCAAGTCCCTGTCCAACCAAGGGTTTGAAACATACTGGCTATTCTCACCTATTTTAGCTGGACTGTCAAAGCTGTTACTGTGTCCACTTCAAACTCAAACAGCTTATTGGAGCCATGGGTGAGAGCTGAGTATCATGTGGGGACATGTTTTGGATGAGCAGCTCTGATATGGGCAAGACAAGCTACCCTTACCCGAGCACCCATACATCAAGAACACAAAGTAAGGATAAAATCCAATGTCTAGGCCAGTAACAGAGCTGCACTTTTTCTAAAAACAGACACTATTGACTTTTCCTGCTCACTTTATTTTCACCGACCTGTTGTAGCACATTCTATACTTTCACGAGTTTGCTCTTCGCGTCACCTGGGAATGGTTTGACTTGCATTACAGCAGAGCTGCATTTGGTTTGATCTATGCATGCACCTTGTGTCATGTTATTGGAGTGCTGCAACATCAAAACATATTGTAAATCTTTCTAACAATGTGTCATGGTGTAAGATCGAAACATTAACCAGAAAACATTCTTCTAATTTGTCATAGTCATAGAACACTGCAGCACAAAACATACTTTACTGTTTAAGATCATTGTTAATGCATAGCTTTAGAGAAATCATATCTGCAGTATGTTACTTTGAAAAAGAGAAAAACTATCTCAAAACCAAATCCACGGCCCAAGGTTCACAGCTCTTTAAGTATATGTCCAAGTGCTCTTATGAATATCACCCTTTCAGACACTGAGTTTTGGTTAAAAATAATTTCCTTATTTTCCCTGTGTTCCTTCTACCAATGACTTTAAATCTATGCATTGGTTTTGTATTCTCTGGCAGAGGAAATGACTTCTTCATATTTATTCTACTTAGTACCCTTCTTGTTCTATATGCCTTAATTGAATCTCCTTGTCATCTCTTCTCTTCCAAAAAATAAAACCTGACCTATACAATCTTTCCTCATAGATGCAGTTTCCAGTCCTCACAACAGCCCTATAAATCTCCTTTACACTCTCTTCACTCTGATCATTACCTTTCATGTAATTTGATACTAGAACTCTATGCAGAACTCAGTCTAACTGTTATACTGTTCATTCAGTGGTGTAGAAGTGAAACCCAATGAAGTCTTCTGCCGCTGTAGCCCTTCTACTTCAAAGTTCAACATGTTGTGCTTTTGGGAGATGCTCTTCTAACATGTGGTTATTTGAGTTGCTATCACCTTCCTGTCAACTTGAGCCAATCTGGTCATTCTACTCTGACCTCTCTCATTAACAAGGCCACAGAACTGTTGCTCACTGGATGTTTTTTGCTTATCTGTAAACTCTAGAAACTGTTGTGTGTAAAAAAAATCCCCAGAAATCAGTTTCGGAAATTGTTAAACCGCCCTGTCTGATACCAACAATTATTCCATGGTTATAGTCACTTAGATCACATTTCACCCCATTCTGGTCTGAACAACAATTAAATCTCCTGACCATGTCTGAATGTTGTTATGCACTAAGTTGCTGCTGCATGATTGGATGATTTGATATTTGCATTAACAGGCAGATGTACCTAATACAGTGACCATTTAATGTATACAGAGTCCTAGGTTCTGCTTTTCTTCCATTACAAGAGCACTAAGAATACAACTTGTTGCTTCATAGAGTGCAAGTTCCTTATGAATCTGAAGGAGGTTCTTGCTGTCCTGATCAATCAGGAGACATCCAGGGTCATGGTGATCAAACAACAGCATGATACAATGATCTTTGAACAAAGTGTATTCACTTTATTGTGTTTTTCCCACTGCTTATTTCACCTCCCCAAATGCACTTCTCTAGACTGAATCCATTTGCCACCTCTCTGCCCAGCTGACTGGACCACCTCTATCTTCCTTTGGTCTCTCGTTTCTTCCTCACTGCCAACCACGTTCTTGCATCAACTCCAAAAGTCTTTGTCATATCCATTACATTCAAATCTAATCCTTAAATCATTGACCTTACAAAATGTGCATGACAGAACACCAAGCCCAGTGGAATTCTTGTCATCACCCTATTATAGTTGTTGCCATTGAGCCAATTCTGAATGAAATTTACTACTCTCCTTTGGATCCCATTTATTTCTGTTTTGACTACGTGCATATCCTACTTTGTGAATGGTCTTACTAAATTCCATATACACTTCGTCACCGAAGCCCTCCCCCTCCTCCACCCCAACCTCCACCTAATTACGGCCTCAAAATTCAATTGCCGCCCAAAATTTGCCAATCAAAAAATTTGAGTTCTTCCTGAAGAAAAGCAGCATCTTCTTTGCCTATTTTGAATGATTTTACAAAGGCATTGAAACATAGCAGATATACTATTTACAGTATATATTTCACACATTCAAAGAGGCAGAGCTTTATTTGCTAGGCACTTCTTGCATAATGTTACTGGTGCATAGTGACTGCCTGTGACAATGTTGGTTACTGGAGGGCCAGCACAATGCATTGTTTCTCCTATCCGGGATCATGATATGAACACACACAAGATTAAAGAAGGAATGTGTTTAGGTTTTAAAATACTGTATGTTATACATGGGATTAAAGGGAACTGTGCATTTTTCTCCCCAGTCTCAGTTTACATTGAACTTATGGTGTGCTAATCCAATTTTTAGGCAATTTTGCTTTCCCTTTCAATTATTTTCTAGAATGTAAAGTGCGGTGTATTTTAATAAATCATACAATTGTTAAAAAGTGATAAAAGTATTTGCTATGCTCTTAAATTTAAATCTGTCCTTAAATTTGATAATATTTTAATAGCATATCAGTACAAAAGTAAAAGCAGCAATCAGATATTAATTTACTATCTTGAAGTTTATGGTCTTGAGGAAAGTGAGGCACTTCAATGCACAAAACATTGATATTAAGTTATTGTGACTCAGATTGTGGTTGCAATATCATCTTAACTTTAGCTAATAGTTGTTGAAATTATACAGTAGTTCAGTATTTCTATTGTTTTCAAGATATTACCAAGCTTCAGAGTCAAAGACCATGATGTAAATTTTACAAATTACAATGAACAACAATTATTTTCTTGTGTTGCTTCCTCAAAATTTTTTTTCTGTCTATGATTGACCGCTTGAAGCAGAGCACAAATATAAGTTCAAACTACTTGTATCATGTAGGAACTTGGAGAAACAAGAAATTAACTTTTATTAAATATAATGCATTTAATTGCATAACGGTGCTGACGCTTTTCAATAGTTCGACTAAGCTAAAAATGTTTTGTTGATGATTTTCATTTGTACTCAAGTGTTTGAGGCTTCTCACTTCAGTGTCAAACAATAATCAGCTGGCACTGCTAGATTCCTGTTGCTCTGATACAGTTTCTCCATGACCGCGATGTCTTGGTGAAACTTTTTACCGTGCTGGTAATTGACAGCTCCAAGATTTGCAGAGAAGAAGTCTAAATGAGAATGCAGAAAATGAATCTTTAGTGACATGTTGCATTTCATGGTTTTATGTGCTGAAAGCATGTTTTTTTTTTAAAACCAATTGCATGTAGTTTGGTGCTCTGTAGTTGCCAAGAAGTTTTTCCAACAACACCCTTGAATGCTTTCCATGTGATTTTCTCCAGTCCCACAAGAATTTCTTCAAATTGCCTATCATTGACCTGTTTGATTTGTGGACCAACAAAAACATCTTCAGTTATCGTGACTTGAAATACAAACATGGGCAATTTCAAGAAAAATAGTGCGTGACAGGGAAATTTCATATGGATTTTCATGATCAGTAGCCCAAAATCCTTAAGTATTCAGGATGCAAATTTTTTGTTGTCTAGTGGTACCTACTGCTAAAGTATTAGCAATTCTACTCTGACATTTTACTGAATTTCATTTATAATGCTCAGCAGGTTTTTTTTGCAAGCAATTTACAGCTGAAGATTTTGCAATGAAGAACGTAAAGCAATGGTCATAGATCCATTTAGAATTAAACTGGGCATTTTAATGCAAGCGTCGTAGGATGTTCTTCAGTGTAGACCAGATGGCTTTTATCATCTGTTTAATTTGTGGTCAAAATCTAATGAAACAAAGAACAAATTTGCATTTACTGTATATAGCATCTTTTACAACCTCAGGGCATTCCAAAACACTTGTCTTTGAAGGGGCCACACTCTCAAGTAAAGGAACATGGATAATTTGTGCACAGCAATTAAATAAATGATTTGGCAATTTGCTCTTCAGATATCACAATTGAGAAGTAAATTTTGGTCAGGAAACAGGATGACCTCTTGCTCTTCTGGTTGAATTGCACCATTCAGTGAAAAGAAACCTTGGTTTAACACTTCGTACAGATGCAAGAGGTCGAGGGTTTGTATTACATAGTACTTCTTTTACGCATTAAAAGCCAATTGATGAAAATGATCGGCAGCATTAAGTGCACATATCACAGTTTATTAAACTGTAGCTCGTCCTCTGAGTACACAGCAGTGACTTCAGTTAGGTTGCATACCATAGGGCTTACCATAGCGCTGCAATGTTGTCATGCTAATATGCAGTTTGAACACAATAATGTATCTTGACCAGACGATGATGGCCTTCTTCATCATTTATTATCTGAGCTGCTGGCAGGGATCTGTCAATGAAACACTTGAACCCTTTAAGGCTTGTTCTTGAACCACCTAATTCTAAGGTTAGCCCTTTCATTTGGTAAAGAACTCCAATCTGGGTCGAGGAATCTGATATCTACCTCAAACTACACTAAACCTGCCAAAAATACAAGCTGACCCTTCCAATAACCCACCCATAAGTGTTGGGTAAATCTTCTCCAAAGTACTCTTGACACAATGCAGAATATTATTAATGATTCTTTCATAGCCAGGCAGAAGAATATGAAATTTCTGTGTTATGATATGCAGAATCACTGGGATTCATAATTCTCTCTCTCTCTCTCTCTCTCTCTCTCTCTCTCACTCTCACTCTCACTCTCTCTCTCTCTCTCTCTCTCTCTCTCTCTCTCTCTCTCTCTCTCTCTCTCTCTCTCTCTCTCTCTCTCTCTCACTCTCACTCTCACTCTCACTCTCACTCTCACTCTCACTCTCACACTCACACTCACACTCACACTCACACTCACACTCACACTCACACTCACACTCACACTCACACTCACACTCACACTCACACTCACACTCACACTCACACTCACACTCACACTCACTCACACACAAACAAAATTAAGTTGGATCTCCTATGCACAGTGCTTAAAAGTACATTTTTACACATTGACTTACTAGGCCAGTACTTCTGGCTGAAAGATTGGAATGGGGCTCAGAACCAGATGGCAAAAGTGCAATAAGGCCAAGGATAGCAACTTAAAGTCTCTTTCTAATGTTAATTTCAGTGTTCATTTTGAATACATACTTCTGGAACTCAGTGCTTTTTATTTAATCACCAATATTGTATACCTTAAATGAAAATCTGATATTTTTATAAATAAAGAGAGAAAACCCTGGAAACAGCATCTGTGAAGAAAGAGTTAACATTTTCAGATTGATTGTTTTTCACCAGTTATGCAGTGTTAGAAAGTAAGCTGGTTTTGGGATTAAATCGTGGAGCTCATAGTCAAGGTACCTTTGGTTCCTTTGGAATTAAAATAAATGTGTGTCACTGAAGTGCAGGTAGTAGAGCTGCTACCTACAACTCCACTGACCTTGGTTCAATCCCTGCCTCTGGTGTTGTCTGTGGGAGCTGCACATTCTCCCTGGGACCATGTGAGTTTCCTCCAGGTGCCTTGTTTTCCTCTGCCATTTGCAATTTGCAATTTGGGAGACCAGTTAACCTTTGTAAATTGCCCCTAGTATTGGTGGGAAGTAGAATTGATGGGAATGAGGGGAAATAGATTACAGGGAAAATTAGTGAGGGAATGGAACTTACCTGCGAGCACAGGCTAGATGGGAGAATTTGCCTCCTCTTATCTAGTAAGAGCATATGGAAATGACTACTTTATTACCTACCTCCTGTACTAATACAGTGGCCACTGAGTATGTGAGCTCCTCTGATACTCTGTAGCCCATCCACTTCAAGCTTTGATGTGTTGTGCATTCAGAGATGCTCTTCTGCACACCACTGTTGTGACACGTGGTCATTTGAGTTATTGATACCTTTCTGTCAGCTTCAACTAGTCTGGCCATTCTCCTCTCTTACTAACAAGACATTTTTACTCACAGAACTGCCAGAACTAGATTTTGTTTTGTTTCACTCACCATTCTCTGTATACCCTAGCGACTGTTGTGATGAAAATCTCCAGAGATCAAAAATTTCTAAGATACTCAAATCGCCCCATTTGACTCCAACAATCATTCCACTGTCAAAGTCAGTTAAATCATGTTTCTTTCCCATTCTGCTGTTTGATCTGAACGATAACTGAACATCTTGACTATGTCTGTGTGCTTTTATGCATTGGGTTGCTGCCAAGTGATTGGCTGTTAAGATATTTGTATTAACAAGCAAGTGTATAGATGTATCTAATACAGTGACCACCGATTTTAAGTTAGTAGATTGGAATTTTAAAAAGAAAAAAGTTATCATTGGTAATGATAACTAACAAACTATACCAAATTACCAGCACATTACCGCTTACCTGCAAAGATGGCCCTGCTGAGACACAAGGAAGTTTTGCAGGCAGCAAGAATAACTACCAACTACTATTTCCACTAAATACGCTTTTTGGGACTATGATTACTGCCATCCACTGTCTGTAATTTATCACTGGGAGATGTGCTTTTGAACCGCCTGTACAACCCAGCATTTGTTGGTATTGGTGAACTGGACTCCTGAGAATAGAGGTGTGGCTGCCACAGCCATTGCTTAGAGCCAGACTGAACCTTTGGGCTGGACTGAAGTGACAGGGCTCAGGTCTAAGAGCAGATAATGAACCGATATTTCACTGATTAAAGCGCCAAGCCAGATTTTAAAAGATTAAGTTCTTGAGACTGACTGGTGAGCTCACCCGGTGTTCAGCTCGTTCCTCCGGGAGGCTTTACTTGGCTCAGTGCTGAACTGAGTTTGCGACAGAGACCTGCAACCATCGGCACTCGCCTCAGTGCTGACCATGGCTCCCTGGCTGTGGCCTGCAGCCACTGGGCTTCTGGACCACCTGCAGCACTGAACTGGCTCTGTGGCTCTGGACTCACTTTCAGTTCATCTTCTGTGGGTTGTTTACATGACTTGTTCTCTTTTTTCACACATTGGATGTATGACACCCTTTGTGCCAAGGGTCTTTTCATGAATTTGATCGTGATTCTTTGTTTTCTGGCTGTCTGCAAGAAGGTGAATCTCAAGGTAGAAAATGATATCCATACTTGGATAATAAATGTACCTTGAACGTTGAACTTTGAAATAATTGCAGCAACCCACCTAGCCTATATCCTTCAAGGAGGAAAACTTCTGTTCTCTCCCAGTGTATGCTGTGCACCAATACTTTTGCTCCTGTGAATATAGAAATAAACATCCTTCAGTAATGTGAGTTCACAAATAGAAACTGGAATATTAGAATACAACTCTGTTCCTCCCGGGTTTATAACCAGCATTTGTAGGTGCCTCAGTAAATTACTTTTCCCATACTGCTTGTACAGTGTATTAACCCAGGGTAAAGGCCTCAACTAGACCAGTGCCCATGAAGAGCGTGGTGACCTGCCTCAGTGACTATCGTCCAGTAGCATTCGCATCAACAGCGATGAAGTGTTGGTGATGAAACATATCAGCTCCTGCCTGAGAAGTGACTTAGATCCGCTCCAGTTCACCTAGTAGCACAACAGGTCCACAGCAGATGCCATCTCATTGGCTCTTCACTCAACCTTGGAACATGTGGACAGCAAAGGTACATACATTAGGATGCTCTTTATCGACTACAGCTCAGCATTCATTACCATCATCCCCTCGCAACTGATTAATAGAACATAGAGATCTACACCACATTACAGGTCCTTCAGCCCACAAAGTTGTGCTGACCATATAACCTACTCTAGAAACTGCCTAGAATTAAGCTCCAAGTCCTTGGCTTCAATACCTCCTTGTGCAGTTGGATCCACAATTTTCTCACCAGCAGACCCCAGTCAGGTCTGATCGGCAACAACATCTCCTCTAAGATCTCCATCAGCAGAGGTGCATGACCTAGGCTATGGGCTGAGCCCGCTGCTCTACTCACTTTACACTTACAACTGGCTGGCTAAGCACAGCTCCAATGCCACATTTCAATTTTGCCGACAACACGATTGTCATAGGCTGAATCAAAGGTGATGACTCAGCATCTAGGAGGGAAATTGAAAATCCAGCCTGGTAGTGTCTTAACAACAAACTCAGTGCCAGTAAGACCAAGGACTGATTATTGACCTCATGAGAAGGAAATCAGAAGGAAATGAGCCAGTCCTAAACAGAGGATCAGCAGCTTAAAATTCTTTAGTGTTATTATTTCAGAGGACCTGTCGAGCTCAGCATGTAAATGCAATTTTTTAGAAAGTACAGCAGCAGCTCAACTTTCTTCGGAGTTTGTGGAGATAAGGCATGACATCTGAAACACTGACAAACTGAAATAGATAAGTGGTGGAGAGTATATTGACTGCCTGCATCACAGCCTAGTATGGAAACACCATAATCCCTTGAACAGAAAACCCTTCAAAAAGTAGTGAATACCCAGTCCATAATGGGTAAAGCCCTCTCCACCATTGAGCACATCTATATGAAACGCTGTCACAGGTAAACAGGGAACCCCTACCACACAGATCATGATCTCTTCTCGCTGTTGCTATCATGAAGAAGGTATAAGAGCCTCAGGGCTCACACCACCAGGTTCAGGAACAGTTATTCCCCCTCAACCATCAGGCTGTTGAACAAAAGGGATAACTTCACTTGCCCCATCATTGAAATGTTCCCACAACCAATGAACTCAGTTTCAAAAACCCTTCATCTCATATTCTCCATATTTATGTAATTATTATTATTTCTTTCTCTTTGTACTTGCACGGTTAGTTGTCTTCTGCACGTTGGTTGAACATCCAAGTTGCGCAGTCTTTCACTGATTCTGTTATGGTTATTATTCTATAGATTTATTGAGTATTCCCACAAGAAAATGATTCTCAGGGTTGTATATGGTGACATATACAGGTGGCCCCCATTTTTCGAACGTTTGCTTTACGACACCTTGCTGCTACGAAAGACCTACATTAGTTACCTGTTTTTGCTAACAGAAGGTGTTTTTGCTGTTATGAAAAAAGGCAGCGCGTGCCGAACAGCCGAGCTCCTCCCCCGGAACTGCATTCTAGCTGGCATTGCTTAAACACGTGGCTGTGAGCATCTGTACTTTATATTGATTTATTTTGTGCATCTGTTAGCAAGATGAGTTCTAAGGAATCGGAAAAGCCTAAAAGAGCTCATAAGAGTGTTATACTTAGCGTTAAAACTAGACATAATTAAGCATTTCGATCATGATGAACAAAATAAGGACATTGTCCACGTGTTGAACTTGCCTGCATCCACCATTCGCACTATTTATACGCAGAGAGAAAGAATCTTGAAAGCTGCCGATGTTACTGTTGGTTCTGCTCGTAGCAAAGTGGTCTCTCTTAGTTGGCATCCAGTAGTGGATAAAATATAAAATGGAATTTCTATTGCTTGAGTGGGTTGATGAGTGTACAAGGCGTGGTGTTCCATTATCTTACACTTAAGGAGAAATCAGTCAGTCTTTTTAATAAGCTGAAACAGCAAGTACTGGACAATGGTGATGCAAGTGTTGCAAAAATGGAATTTAAAGGTAGTCATGGGTGGTTTGATTGGTTTCTGAGGCGATGGCAGCTTCATTGTTTAATGTTTACTGGAGACAGTGCTTCAGCTGATGCTGAAGCTGCCGAAAAGTTCCCAGCAGAACTGAAGAAAATAATTACAGAAGGTGGTTATTCGTATTATCAAATGTTTAACTGTGACAAAACTGCAATTTATTGGAAAAAATTGCTGAACAAGACAATTATTTCAATAGAAGAAACTGACAGATGATGCAATTGCAAGAGGAAACGATAACTATCGAAACCAAACACAGTAGTGAACAGCCTGAAAGTGAAGACTTCCAGGAACTGAACATGAAGCAATTGTGTAAGATTTTTGCTGCGATTGACAACACTGCAATGATTGCAGAAACGTATGACTTTAATTTTGAAAGAGTACATAGGTTTAGGGCATATTTGCAGGATGGTTTGAGTGTTTACAAAGAACTGTATGATAGAAAAATGCGCAAGGCTAAGCAGTCAAGCACACTGTCATTCTTCAAGCCTTCCACATCAGCCACAGCAGACGACGAACCTCAACCTTTGACATTGAGGCAGGCAGACATAGAAGATGTTAGCGACCTGCCTGCCCTGATGGAAACAGATGACAATGAGATGGTACCCCAGCCTCCTCTACCTCCCACCACCCCAACCTCCAACGACTCAGCCTAACACACCATCATCAGTGTGCTCGCTGTCTTCCCGATTCCGGTAAGTGAAACTACACTGTACGTACATTATTTCTTCTTTACATAGGCTATGTATTTTTATGTGTTATTTGGTATGACTTGGCAGCTTCATAGCTTAAAGGTTACTGGAGAGAGTGCTTCCAGTGAGACTGCTTCTGCTACATAGAAACATAGAAAACCTACAGCACAACACAGGCCCTTCGGCTCACTAAGTTGTGCCGAACATGTTCCCACCTTAGAAATGACTAGGCTTCTCTATAGCCCTCTATTTTTCTAAGCTCCATGTACCTATCTAAAAGCCTGTTAAAAGACCCCATTGTATCCGCCTCCACCACCGTTGCCGGCAGCCCATTCCACCCACTCACCACTCTCTGAGTAAAAATTCTACCCCCGATATCTCCTCTGTACATACTCCCCAGCACCTTAAACCTGTGTCCTCTTGTGGCAACCATTTCAGCCCTGGGAAAAAGCCTCTGACTATCCTCATGATCAATGCCTCTCATCATCTTGTACAACTCTATCAGGTCACCTCTCATCCTCTGTTGCTCCAAGGAGATAAGGCCGAGTTCACTCAACTAGTGAGATTATGCACTACGTAGTGAGAGTTTCGTTACGCTAGATAGTGCTGCAATAATTGCAGAAAACTATTTCTCCTTTATATAGGCTGAGTATTTATCATATCTTTCCTGCCTTTACTATATGTTTCTGTTATTTTAGGTTTCATGTGTTATTTGGTAAGATTTTGTTGGTTATTTTTTGGGTCTGGGAACACTCACACATTTTTCCCATATAAATAAATGGTAATTGCTTATTCACTTTACGACATTCCGGCTTATGAACCATTTTATGGGAATGCTCTATCTTCAGCTAGCAGGGAAACCTGTACTGTATATACTTCGATAATAAATTTATTTTGAACTTTGAAATGAACAGAGCTCCGCAAAGATCAATAAATCTGGGAGCAAAATGGGAGATTTTAACATTAATGAAAACACAAGAGATTCTGTTAATGCTAGAAATCCTGGGGAATACACACAAAATGCTGGAGGAACTCAGCAGGTCAGACAGCATCTGTGGAGGTGAATAGGGAGTCAGTGTTTCGGGGCATAGATTAGCTTCAATCAAGAAGGAAATATGTTTTGACTGAGGAAGCATGAGAATAAAGTTGTAGCAATGAGCAACCTTTCCTGACCCCATTCTGCAATGGGAATGGGCCCGCAGTGAACCATTACTTTGAATAATGGGTTGCACATTATCTTATAACAGAAAAAAAAAGGAGATGAATTTCTGAGGAGAGGCAAATAATAGAAAGATAATTCTTAGTCTCTCTTAGTTGAGAGAGTCAAAGCCTTCGTAAAGTCAGAAAAGGTCGTGTATGCTAGTTGATGCTACTGGCTGCATTCTTCTTGTCACACAGAGAAGATAATGTCCAGATGTATCACATGAGCAGAACCCTTGCTAAGAGACATACAGTTGTTATTACAGCCCATTAATTGCGAACTTTGCCAAAGTTTTTTTTTATCTGAAACCGTTAACACAAATGTTGCATTCTATTATAAATGCAAAAGATATATCCAGTGTTTGGTATTTATCTTCTAAAGATGCCTATCACTCGGAACTTCTGATTTTCAAGTATTGAAGATGTATGTTGACTGGCTAGTTGACTATTTGGGACACAACTGAGCAAGCCTGTCTTTGTCTCATGTTGAAATGCCCAGTCAAATTGCAGATGTCTTCTACCTGAGCCCCAAAATTAATTTACAAACCACAAGCTAGGAAGAGAAGCTGTTCTACTCTGTTACTACAAGAAAGTTTACTCTCCTTGTCCAGGCCTATGTTTTGTCAGAGACGCAGTTCCATGCAGGACACAACAACTGACAGCTGAAGCCATGGGGAAGCCTCATTCCTCCTCATCATGCTTCCTCCCTCAATCAGGCACACTCTCTGCCCCTGGAGAGGTCTGCTGTGAGCATCTGCTAATGCTGGTCTTTTGCCAACTACTATAAGATGCAAGAGAATAGTCTCTGATTTCTGTTTTTTCCCTATGGAGAAATGACCGGTCTCCAGTGGAGTTCTTCCCCACTTTGGCGCAGTTAAAATCGGAAATTATAGGAAGCTTTGTGTTATTTTTCCAAGCACAAGAACAGAAATATTATGATTTATTTGCTGTTTGTAATATGGAAGACAAAAATATAGCTTGTGCTTTAAAAAAAAAATCAGTGCCAGTCTTTGGTAATTCATCAAGCAAGAATACAAAATAAATGTTTTGGCAGGCCCATTGTAAAGACTACATAAAAATATATAAAATTCATCATTAATCGACTAGAGTTGGTAAATTCCTAATAGGTTCAATTTCATTTCATTAAATAAAAGATTATATTAATGTGATTTTGATCTTCTCAAGAACAAAACTCCATTGAAAATAATGGATTAGGACATTTAAAAATTGTTTTTTTAAATTGAGATTTAATCTTATCAGAAATGATCTCAAATGGGTTCTACCTAAGCACCATTCAATCATCATTTGACGCATTGCAGTTATTTCAATGACCACGATGTGCTAAAAAAAAACACAACCTAATCTATCCTGTAGGATATGATGAATTGTAAAGAAGATGTCATATTGCTGCCTAATATCCTGATGTAATGAGAATATAGAATGAGTAATCTATAACCAAGAATGTTGCTTTCTTACAATGATGATCCTAGCTTATTGTTGTCATGATAATCAGGATGGATAAAAAGAAGCTAACAAGTAATGAAGAGTAAGAAATTTGAACAGTGTATTGAGTGAAATGAGAATCCATTCCCATCATGACCTCAGGATATCCCAGAATGCTTTTTTAGCATCTGAAGTCATTTTAAAGATTAAGTTTTGCTATTTACAGATAGGCAAGGGGGTGAAGAGTTCAGATAATAACTGCTATACATCCTTCAATTTTTTTTAGGTGACTACCTGTTGGAAGATAAATGCTGCGGTGCAATGCAGTACAATCCAGACTGGGAGAAAGGCAGAATTTTGTGATTGGGATTCATGGTTGGATGAGTTGAGGTTTGTGAACAGTGTTGATAGCACAGATTCCTGTCTGTGATCTTGGAGTTGAATAAGCCATATCATAGTTGCGATTGGGGGGAATCTTGTTCATTGGGGCTCAGATCAGAGTCTGGGCTTTAGGTCAGAGTCACACAGTGGGAAGTTGGGGGTGCAGAATTTGGGCAGGCAGATATAATGGGAGTGAGCAGGGGAGAAGTGGAATGAGTTCAGTGTGATTGGGGGTCAGGCATTCGGATGCTATTGGGAGGTAATCAGTTAGGTTCAAACATCATTTAGATGGAGAGCAGATTGTCATCATCTTTCTCCACTAAAACTGTAAATGGGGATCCTAATCATGTGTTGGTGAATGTTCAATCTTTTTTGACTATTAACCAGTATTTATGGGGTTAAAAATGACACACAATGTTCTAATCAAGTAAATATTCCAGTATCAATTAGCTTAGTGATTTTGGTTAAGGGGTAAATATTAAGCAAGATAGTAGAAGTAATTTACCTAATCATTGACACAGCACTAAGGGACCTTCTATCCAATCTAATACATGTTGGTTATCAGGTTATTTAACTGCTCTTAATTGCTTCTAATGTCAATGTGCAGCAAGACCAGGGGCGGTAGAATTTTAATAAGGTACAGGGAAATAGATGATGATCTGATTGAGGGAAATGCTCTAAGAATTCAGTAAGTCAAGTGACTTCCTTCAATGTGCATCAGCCCAAAAGGCATAGGAGCAGAATTAGGCTATTTGGTGCATTGAGCGTACACTACCATTTGATCATCGCTAATCCATTTTCCTCTCAACTCTGTTCTCCTGCACTCTCCCCATGACGTCATGAGAAAAATTGGAGAAATCTAGTGTGCTCAAAGGTTTCCTACAGATGAGGCAGGAATGTGCCACAACTGGTTCCACTTTGAAAATGCTAAGAGTGAGGCATCCGGGAGCGCAGCCTGAAATGGCAGAGCTCACCCTCTGTACAAGGCAGGTCAGAGCAACTGGCAACCATAATGTTCCAGTAAGCCAATGACTCTTTACAATGAAAGCAGTCTGCCCCTCATGCTGGTTGTGACAAAAATAAATCACTCAGAGACAATGCACCTTAAAATATTCATTTCTGCTTCTCTTTTCATCTGTCACTCTGCCGTCCTTGGCATCTAAGCTAAGAAACGATGAAAGCAATTGTTCCGTGCCCTGGGCTTCAACAGCCACTTCCTGTAGCAATGCTCTGGTTTTATTTCACTCTCCCTTCCTTTCTTCCCCAGTACCTCTCCTAACCAGTAGCAGGGATACATATTGCATGTTATTCAATAATCCACCAGCACTAATACTAGATCTTTTTTAACATCATTGTTAAATACCTCCTCCATCTGGTCCAAAAAGCCATGAAATATAATCGTTTACTTCGGGGTATGTAATTACATTGACTTCTTTTTAGATTATTAACTTGAAAGATACAGTCCTGCCTGTAGTTACCTTTCATCCAGACCATGAAAAGGAGATGCACTTTCATTTTATATCCCGCACTGAATTTTCAGAACGTTCCAAGTATTTATATTAATGGTACGAGGATAAAAGACATTTGTGCCCAGAGGAAGCAGGGCATCTTTGTACACACTGAAACTTAACAAGCAGGTATGACAAGCAATTAAACAGACAAACAGTGTGCAGGAGTTCTTTATTGTGCGAGTATAAGATTAAGTATATTTTACTGAAGTCATATAAGGCCCTCGTGCAATTGCACCTGGAATATTGTGTAGCGGTCATCTGTTACTACCTAAGGAAGGATATACTTGAAAGTGATATACTGTATAATCATCTAATCCAAGTATAACTGAGGTGGCAGGATTGTCCAATCTGGAAAGATTAAGCAAACTAGACCGATATTCACTTGTGCTCAGAAAATTCACAGGTGACTGCATTGAAACTTGCAAAATACTTCCAGCATGATGATGAAGTGATGCTGGAATAATGTCCCCCTGGCTGGAAATCTGGAACGAGGGGGGTCATTATTTCTAAAGGTCAACCAATTCGAAATGAGGTAAGAAATTTCTTCAAAAAGAGAACAGAGAGTATTTGGAAATTACTGCCCCAGAGGATGTGAAGGCTCAGTTGCTGAGTATATTCAAGTCAGAGATCAGTGAAATATTAAAGGAATTAAGGGATGTGGGATTAGTGAGCTGAATTAAAAGATTAACTGTGATTTTATCAAATGGTAGAGGAGGCAAGAGGATCCATATAATAAGATTAGATTAGTTTATTGTCATATACACCAGGGTGCAATGAAATTCCTTGTTTGTATAAAGCTCACAGTATACACGGTAACAGTAAGTGCAACAATAAATACCATGACAAGCACAAAACAGCAAAATGGTGCAAAAATTGCCCTGCATTCTGAAGCAATGGAAAAAAATAAAATAAAGTGACAACAGCAGAATAACCGAATGAGGTAGTGTTAAGAGTACAAGAATATGGCAGCACAACTGGGAGGGCTTTTTTAAAAAAGGGTGGTTGGTTCAAGACTCGGGTGGCAGTAGGGAAGGAGCTATTTTTGAGTCTGGATGACTAGGCTTTCCTGCTCCAGTATCTTTTCCCAGAAGGGAAAAGACAGAAACAGGTAGCTCAAAGATGGCAGGTATTCTTCTCAATACCACTTGTATTTCTGAAGCTACACATCATGTTCTTGTGTTTCACAGGACATAACTGGTCCTAAGAGCATTCCAGAAGAAATGCCCTGTGCACCAGAAGTAGCAGGGAAGAGTACATAGAACATAGAAATCTACAGCACATTATAGGCCCTTCGGCCCACAATATTGTGCCGACCATGTAACCTACTCTAGAAACTGCCTAGAATTTCCTTACCACATAGCTCTCTATTTTTGTAAGCTCCATGTACCTATCTAAGAGTCTCTAAATAGACCCTATTGTGTCTGCCTTTACCACCATCGCTGGCAGTACATTCCACACACCCACCACTTTCTGTGTGGAAAAACTTACCTCTGACATCTCCCTTGTACCTACTTCCAAGCACCTTAAAACTATGTCCCCTTGTGTTAGCTATTTCAGCCCTAGGAAAAAGCCTTTGGCTATCCACATGACTACTGCCTCTCATCATCTTATACACCTCTATCAGGTAAGGTGGAGAGAGAGGCAGTTGTGGGCAAGAAACTTCAAAGGTCACATGTGCAGGAAATGCGATTTGAATGACTTGTCAAGGTAGGCTGCTCGATGCTGCACATACTCTTGCAAAGGAAGTCTCGTTCGGGCATGCACACACACTCAGGCATAGTTAATGAGCCACACTGCTCCTGCACCCACATATCCACTCATCCCACTGTCTCCCACACTATCCTTCACACTCTCCCTACCATGGACATTTTAACCCTTCCACTGTAAACAGAGATCAAGCCTCAAAAGATAAGGAGATTGATTTGTCTTCATCTGCCCCATTGTATTCCTAAAGTGACAAGGAATGTTAAGGAGTCACTCGCATGCCTCACTATATCATCCTCATGGACAAAGGAACCTCAGAGGCCGAAATCAGCCAAAAGAGCTTCTAAAAATATTTTGCTATGTTTAGTATGCTTCATTGTGATTATGATTGATGTGATTTATTGTAGATGCCCTCATTGCTAGCTCTCTGCTCCTTCACCTTAGAGCAGCTTTGTGTACAAGAGCAGCTATCTTATGATTTGTCTTTAAGGCATCAGATGAGACTAAATTAATACACTGGATTAGTATTGTTACATGTATATAGGTGTAATGAAAACTTGTCTTGCATATCATCCATATAGATCATTCCATTAGAACAGTGCATTGAGGTGCTACAAAGTAAAAACATTTACAGAAAACAAAACAGTGACAGAGAAATGGACAGGTTTGGATGGAGTATAGGTTAGGTTTTAATATTATTCCCCGGCAGCTTATGGAAGAGGTAAAAATAGGTACATTATTGAAAGTCAGAGAAAGCAGTGCAGATAGACAATTAAGTCCAAAGCCATAATGTCAAGTTAATAGTCCATTTTAACATACTTCTTCTTTCACCCATTACAGCGCTGGTGTTTCAGGCAGCAGTGAAGGTCCTCCATCTCAGGTGGTGTTCACAGCTTCCTTCATTGTGTCAGTAGCTTCCTCTCAGTTTACTGTCAGTCATGCAAGTCCCGGGTAGGGACTCAGGAACACTGTCACATGCAGATGTAGAAGGATTCTTCCTTGCTGTTTCCATAGCAATTTCATTTTACCGGTCAGAGTTGTTAGCCCTGAGCTGAACCCCAGGACAGAAGATCTGGTGGACCACTCTTAGTCTGGCCTCTACCCTTTGACCTGTTTGGCCTGGGTGACCCGACCAGGAACCAAAGCAAAAAGCCCTGACTCCAGCCAGCATAGCTCTCCAGGTCATTGAAGCACACAAGCCTCCAAACCACGACAAGTTTGTGGTCCTCTTGGAGGATCTAAACACTCTTGGGGACCATCTAATTGCCTCTAAACAGCAGACTAGAAGCTGTGCTTGAGCTTGCTGGTACAGGTTTTCAGACTTTTGTATCTTCTGCGTGAAGTAAGGGAGAGAAGAGAAAATGCCCGCGGTTGGTGGTGTCTTTGATTATGCCGGTTGCTTTACCAAGTAATTGGGAAGTATAGACAGAATCAGTGGAAGGGAGGCTGGTTTGTGTGATGTGCCAAGCTGTGTCCACGATTCTGCAGTTTCTTGCAGCCATGTGCAGAGCAGATGCTTTCAATGGTGCATCCAGGCAGGATGCTTTTCAGCCGTGCATCAGAAGAGGCATACCGATTTTCATTAGCCTCCTGAGCAATTAGAGACACTGGTGAAACTTTGGTGATATTCGCTGCTAAAGACTTAAAGCCCTCAAACCTTTCGACCACAGCACCACTGGTACAAACAAGGGCATGTGCAGCACCTCCTCCACCCTTCCTGAAGTCAATGACCCCCTCTTTTGTTTTGCTGACATTGAGGGAAATGCTGTTGTTGTGATGCCACGTCACTTGACTCCCCACCTCCTTCCTGTACTCTGACTGTTTATTTGAAATATGGCCCGTTATAGTGATTTCATCTGCAGCGTTGTTGATGGAAGGAGAGCAAAATCTGGCCGCTCAGGCAGGACTGTACAGGGAGTGGAGTTGGCGGCCGAGCATGCAGTCAGTGTTGTTGCCTGTCATTACTGATTGCAGTCTGATGGTCAAGAAGTCAAAGGTCCAAAGGAGAATTCTAGACCTAAGAATTTGTAGATGAGTTTGCTTTGAAAGATAGTACCTAAGGCAGAGCTGTAAGATGTAGCCTGATATAGGTATCTTTTTGGAGCCATGGACCTCTTTCGCCAAAGGAAAATTGCAGTGCATTGAGGTTGTCAGGGAGGCTGGAGTTAATATGTGCCATGACCAGCATATTAAAGTACTTCATGCCAGTGGATGTCAGAGCCACCTGGAGGCACACATTATCTTTTTTTGGTACATTGAAGGCCGTGATCTCCTTAAACCAGGTAGGAACCTGAGATTGAAGCAGGGAGAGGTTAAAAATGTCTGAAAATAACCCCACTAACTCATCTGCACAGGATCTAAGGACACAGCCAGACACCATTCAGACCAGTAACCGGGGGTTCAGCATCATGGGTGGGTGGTGACATTCCAATCCCCTTCTGTTCAAAGCGTGCAGTGAATTTATAGGTAGCATTTGAGGTATGACCAGTCATGCGGTGTGAAGAGAGTAAAGCCGTGTGGGCTAAACAGCAACCTTCAGATGAGCATGTGTTTACCATCAGCAAAGAAAACCTGTTTTTATCGATCCACACTGACTGTGGTCCGCTGATGAGGAAGTCAAGGATCCATATAGAAATCCAGGTTTTGCAGCTTATGGAGTGTGGGCTGATGGTTTTGTAGGCCAAGCTGAAATCAATAAATCCTAAGATAGACGGGTGATAGATTCTGAGATAACGCATCTGATTTACTTTGCTTTAGAAACCCATCTTGTGTAATGGATTGAAAGAGCTGGATTCAGTGAGAGAGAGCACGAGTGAGGAATTACGCCAATATGATCATTGTGTTGTTATGTGTATTAATTTCATTGGCCATGCTTGTGGGCCATCATCAATATCGAACATCAGTCCAAAGAGTTCAAGGTCTCAACCAGTGTTCAAACCTACAGAGTGGAGTTAATCCGAGGGACGTGCATTTTCTGTAGAGGTCATCATGGTTTAGGTAATGTGCCATCAATAGCAAATACTGTACAGGCAATTTGTATCAAACCATGAGCATCTTATAGTCATTGACCCATTCAGTGAAATGCTTCTTTGTTTATTTAAGAATACAGTGCAGAATAGGCCCTTCTGCTGCCCCTATGGCCCCTGACAAACCTGATTAACCCTAATCTAATCACGGGACAATGTACAATGATCAATTAACCTACCCAGTACAACTTTGGATTGTGGGAGAAAGCAGAAGCACCCAGGTAAAAACTCCACATTCCACGGGGAGGAAGTACAGACTCCATATAGAATGGTGCCAGAATTGAACTCCAAACTCCAAAATTCCCCAAGCTGTAATAGCATCGCACTAACCACTACCCTACCATGGCACCCCACTTGCACCACGTTAAATTCAGTGCGAGTTGATTGGCACAATTAATCACCAGAGTACTAATGCATAATTTGGACACTTTAAGCTGATCATTTGCTTAGTTTATTGCCAGTAAATTTGTGAGTTGGTTTGCATTTGAGAATTCTAGTTTGCATTTTCCTTATGAAAGTAATTTCTTTATTTATCAAGTTCCTTGCATTCCATACAGCCGTGTAAACACAGCTGTGATATAACTCTGGGAACCTAGTTCACATAGTTCTTTCTCTTGTTCTCCAGATTTTGCCTTAAGACTGTTGAGCTCTGGGCCTCTGCTCAGGACTAGTACAAGGTTTGGACCCTCTATAGATGCTGCTCCATTGAGTTCCTCCAGTAGATTGTAGCTGAAGAAATTTTATGTGCTTCTAGGAATATAACATTCACTATCAGGAAAGTTGTCTCACGTTCAATAATGGATCAACACATGAGAAAGTGGAAACTTGCCCTGTTCGTTAAGATATTCAGGGTTCTCAAGGGAACCCCTTATAGTGACACATGGGTGAAGCCAATACCCACCTACATTTAGGGATAAAAAGCAATGCTGACAAACCTTTTTGCCCAAGGTGCTATCAGATCGTCACAGAAATCAAAGTAGGTGATTAGTTTTTTTCTGTCACTGAACTCTGTGAAGCAGTAGTGAGAAACAAATTGGGTGACATGGTGGAAATCTGCTGCTGATTCTTGGAGAGTTCCTGTGATCAGGAAATTGAAAGTCATTGTGACTTTGCCCTCGACAGAAAGAGCTGTTCAAACGTGAGAATATGGTGGTAGGTCTTGCTGCACAGAATGTCCAAAATCTCTTGGACAAGTTTTGAACAGCCGTCTCTTTGCCCTATGCCATGAGGTGCCAATCATTGCCCAAACATCACCAGCGATAGTGGAAAGCTGATGATGCTATTACTGTGGTTCTCACTCCCTATGAGTTACATAGAACAGTACAGCACAGTACAGGCCCTTCGACCCACAATGTTGTGCTGACCCTTAAACCCTGCCTCCCATATATCCCCCCACCTTAAATTCCTCCATACACCTGTCTAATAGTCTCTTAAATTTCACTAGTGTATCTGCCTCCACTACAGACTCAGGCAGTGCATTCCACGCACCAACCACTCTCTGAGTAAAAAACCTTCCTCTAATATCTCCCTTGAACTTTCCACCCCTTACCTTAAAGCCATGTCCTCTTGTATTGAACAGTGGTGCCCTGGGGAAGAGGCTCTGGCTGTCCCCTCTGTCTATTCCTCTTAATCTCTTGTATACCTCTATCATGTCTCATCTCATCCTCCTTCTCTCCAAAGAGTAAAGCCCTAGCTCCCTTAATCTCTGATCATAATGCATACTCTCTAAACCAGGCAGCATCCTGGTAAATCTCCTCTGTACCCTTTCCAATGCTTCCACATCCTTCCTATAGTGAGGCAACCAGAACTGGACACAGTACTCCAAGTGTGGCCTAACCAGAGTTTTACTGTATATTTTAGAAAAAGCCCTGTCACATTCTCAAATGTCCACAGTGCTCTTTTAAATAACAAGAAAACCAAAAAAATACTCCAGTGAGTAGTTCTGGTGTGATTGATTAACGGAAGACAATTAGCTTTATTTGTCAGATCAAAACAAACAGGGAAATGTGTTTTTGCATCAATGCCAACATAATCCGTGGACATGCTTGGAGCAGCCTGTAAATGCCGCCTTGTTTCTGATGCCAAAACAGCATACACACAATTTACTTACCCTACCCTGTACAGACTTGGCACTTGGGAGAAAACAGGCGCACCTGAAGGAAACCCATGCGGTGACGGGGAATACGTAAAAGATGCCTTACTGACAGTGGCAGGAATTGAACCCAGGTCACCGGCGCTGTAAAGCATTAACCGAACCACTACACTACCGTGCCGCTCCAAACTGTGGTCTTAATATAAAGCTTTTCTCTCCATTTCTATATTGGTTTGGGCAGATCTGGGGATTCCATGGCTAGTGTCATAGTTTAGTGTGTGACTGGCCCATTAGATTGGAAAATATTACTTATTAAGGAGCCTAATACAATCTTGCACAGAAGTATTCTCTAGTGCAATCTGCTGCACAGTAAAATTAAAACTGCTTCTTGTAACAGCTAAGTAGAAAGGCATTGCATGATTCAGTTTCTAGGTTAATCTGTTTCAGTAATATGAATTGAGGAATAATTATTGGCTGCAGCACACAGGTTTCCTTTGTCAAAATAATGGTGGAGAACTCTTACATCTCAGTTCAACTCCTCATTGAGAAAGCAGCACATTTGACAGTGCAGCATTTTCACAGTACTGCCCTGGGTTGTGAGTATAGATATTCATGTTAATGTTGGAGGGGGAGTTAACTCTCATCTATCTTACCGAGATGAAAGAATGCTGGCTATTATACTGTGCTAGTACCAAGAACTTCCCAATTTTATCTGCTACAAAGTCCCTGTGCTACAATGAGACCATCCTCAGGGTGGAGGAGCAACACCCAGATCTTAATCCATCTGGGTAGCTTCCAACCTGATGACATAAATATCGATATCTCCTTCTAGTAAAAAAATTCCTTCACCCTCCCCTCTTCTATTCCCCATTCTTACCTCTTCTCACCTGCCTCCTTGGGTCCCCTCCTCTTCCCTTTCTCCTATGGTGCACTCTCCTCTCCTACCAGATTCCTTTCTCTCCAGTCCTTTACTATTCCTACCCAACTGGCTTCACCTATCACCTTCCAGCTATCCTCCTTCATCACCCCCACTGTTTTGTTCTGTCGTCTTCCCCCTTCCTTTATGGTCCTGAAGAGAGGTCTCGGCCTGAGACATCACTGTTTATTCATTTCCATAGGTGCTGCTTGGCTTGCTGAGTTCCTCTGTTTCTTTGTGTGTTGCTTTTAGTTTTTCTGGTTGCTCTCTGAGCCACGAGGAGTGTAAATGGAGGGCAGGCTGGTTTCTGTGATATGCTGACCTGTGTCCACAACTCTTTGCAGTTTCTTGCAGTCACAGGCAGAGCATTTGTCATACCAAGTAGTGATGCACCAGGACAGGATGCTTTGTACAAACAGGAGAAAGTCTGCAGGTGCTGGAAATCTGAAGCAACATATTCAAAATGCTGGAGGCTGCATCTATGGAAATGGATAAACAGATGACGTTTCGGGTGGAGGCCCTTCTTCAGGATTGGAAAGGAAGGGGGTAGATGCCAGAAAAAAAACATGGGGGAAGGGGAAGGGGGATCACTTTTAAAAATTGCCAGTGACAAAGGGAACATGCCAACACTTTTTTTAGCCTCCTGAGGAAGTGGAGTCTCCAACGAGCTTTCTTGGCTGCGGGTTCAATATGGTTGGATCAAGACAGGCTATTGGGAGATGTTCACTCCCAGGAACTTGAAGCTCTCCACCCTCTCGACTTTAGCACTGTAGATGTAAACAAAAGCATGTCCACCACCTCTTCCCGAAGTCAATGACCAACCCTTCCCAATCTGCTGACATTGAGGGAAAGGTTGTTGTCATGATACCATGCTGCTAGGCTCCCTACCTCCTCCCTGTGCTCTGATTCATCATTACCCACTACAGTGACACCATCTGCAGACTTGAAAATGAAGAGCGAGCAGAAACTGGCAATGCGGTCATGAGTGTGTAGAGATTTGAGTAGGGGCTGAGGTTGCAGCCTTGAGAGGCACCAGTGTTGAGGTGACTGTGGTGGAAAACAATCGATTTTTCACTTGTTTTTATAGATGGTTATCGGAGTTTAAAGTCATTGTGGAGTCCTACCTTACAATATCAGTTTCAATGTGGTGTTGACTCAGGAGATTAAGGGGCAACAATACTGTTTATTGAGTTGAAAAAGGAAGCCAAATATTTACACTTGTCACTTGCTGTGTATTTAGTAGGTCCTAATGCAGTATCATTGTGCATTCCATCATCTGACCATTGCACTCCTAAAACTGCCTGCTGCACAAAACCCTATTATCCATTGCCTTTCACAATAGACTTCTTTGCTCTGCGTTCTCTCCATCCATTCCCATCAACATTTTCTGACCTCTTCCTTCCCAGCATTATTATTAGCTGCAGTCTTTAGAATATGCCCCTAATTGTTTCCTTCATCATCATCCCTCCAGCACTCTTCTAGGTGACTTTCTGAGCTCACATTGACCTCACTCCCTTGTTTTATCCCGAATACACGTTGTGTAGCAGGGATTAACTTCCTTCACCACACTGATCTAAAAGTGTGTGTAAAAAAAAAAAATTAAGTGAGGAGAGAAACTTAGAAAGTAATAAGCTTTATCGAAATATTTTTCTTGATTAACAGGCAATCAGTAATTACACTTCTATGCAGCACAATTAGTAAGCAGAACAACGGCATATATATCACAGGCCTGCCATTCATTGTCCTATTTTGTTTGCTAATTGTTTGTTAAATTGTAGTTGAAGAATTGCCTGCAATTTACCTTTTTCTCGTATGATGTAATTAGTCCCATATTAAACTTCTCTTTATTCATTCACTTCATAGATCTGCTGTCACTGGTAAAAATCCATTCCAAATTGCCCTCAAGCAGATGGTGGGAGAGCCATTTTATTTAACTTTTGCAATTCTTCTCATGAATGATCAACACTGTCCCGGGATTTAGACTTAGTGACAATGAATGACTGGAGAGATTCTTCCATTTTGGCAGGAGAAATCGCTATTGAAGGTAGCTTTCCCAACTCCTTCCTTGCTCACCACACTCAGATACAGCATTGTGCTTTTTCTCTCTCTAATTTTGAGATTACCCAGGAGAATCAGCTTGCCTTGCCTAAGGACACAAAACAGGATTTGTTCATCCAAAACTTCCCTAACAAGCTCGGTATGGAAACTGCACTGCGGCAGACAGGAAGGCTCCATACTGGAGAGTCAAAACTGCCAACACATCACCAGCACCAGCCTACCTGCCTTCAAGGACACATATACAGAAAGTAGACAATCATGTCATGAAGGACCCCACTCACCCTGCTCATAGACTGTTTGTCCCACTCTCATCAGGGAGGAGTCTTCATACCATCTACACAATGACCAGCAGACTCAAAAATCAGTTAAATTCCCTGAGCAGTAAAGCTTTGTTGTGTTTTCTGTGCAGCATCGGAGCCAGAGTAACAGTCACTTCACTCTTTTTTACTCTTTGTGTACTGGAAATGAGCTTGAATATATACCAATGTAGCACATTGGTTCCATGTTATTAGCTCGCTGAAGGGATCATAATGGCCCATTAGTTGATGGCAAAGCTCACTTTGTGATGGTAAGCTTTCTCTTCTGATTTGCTTTTCAGAAGAAGGTGTACCCCATCGCTACATGCTTTGAATCAGTTGTCCCTTTTGGTCTTGTTTTCTTCAGGAAGGCAATGACACTTTCAGACCATCAAGCTATGTTAGCTGCATGATGTTTAGGTGCTCAACCTCATATGATGGACTGGAAGGTACCTCTGCATGGTTGAATTTATTGTGGCATAATCATTGCTCTTCCATAACCAGATAGATTTGAGAGAGTAATGTCATCTTATAGGAAATGGCATATGCAACATCATATGGAAAAATATAAAGTTAACCACTTTGGCGCTCAAAGAAGAAAAGCCGCATTTCTTTTAACTGGTGAGAAGCCGGGTAATGTGGATGTTCAAAGAGACCTAGGTGTCCTTGTTCACCTGCTAGTGTAGCAAACAATCAGGAAGAAAAATAACATTCTAAGAGTTTATACATGAAGGATTTGGGTGCAAGAGTAAAGAGGTCTTACTGCAATGACATAGGTCTTGTTGGGACCCCACTTGGAGTAATGTGTACCCTTCGTCACCTTGCTTAAAAATAGCAGAGCAAGAGTGCAGTGAAGATTCTCCAGAATGGTTCCAGGTTTGTTGTATGAAAAGAGACTGTGTAAACAAGGACTGTATTCTCTAGAGTTTAGAAGAATGAGTGTGATCACATGGAAAATCACAAGTCTTTTGCAGGTTTTGACAATTTTCATGAAGGAGAATGTGTCCCCCAATGAGGTATCCAGTTTTGAACTCCCCAACCTTGGGGGAAAAAACTATGACCATCTTGTGATGATTGTAATTGTGTGTATTTCTGAAAATGAATTGGAGATCACACTCTGAGTGGACCATCAGGGCACAGTCATCAGCACAGAGCACTTCAAGGACAAGCTTCTCAATCATCTTTGACTTGGCATTCACACGGCACTGGTCAAAGAGTGATCCATCAAACCTGTGCTTCAGATACGCATTTTGTTCAAGGTTTCTGATGGCAGGGTTCAGTGTGCATGTGAAAAATAGGTTAAAAAGCACAGAGGCCAGCACACACCCTTGTTTCACATCATTTGAAAGGTTGAATAGTTCTGAAGCTTCGCCATTTGACAGGACAAGTCATGAAAGAGACAATTGAGGCCAACAAACCTGTGAGGGTATCCCAGCTTTAACAATACCATGCACAGCATTTCTCTGACCATTTTGAATGCTTTCGTTAGATCTATAAAAACAGCATATTTTATTCTATGCATTTTTCCCAAACCTGACAAACAGTGAAAACCATGTTGATCATGCTACAACCTGCACAAAAACCACATTGTGTCTCAGGAAGGTTCTCTTCCTATATGCTGGTGATTAGCATTATACAGGCCAGAACCTTCCTAGCGTTGGATAAGAGGCGAATAACTCGGTAGTTACCATAGACATCTTACTTTGTTGTGTTTGAAGTGTGGGATGATCGAAGCATCTTTGAAGTCTTAAGAATGTCTACTTCTTTTCAGATACCCATAAGAATGCTGTGGAAGGTTCTGATTGCAACTAGACCTTCTGAGTTGAATATCGCAGTGGGTATTCTATCCTGGCTGGGGGATTTTCCAGAGCTTGTTTGAGCAATAGCTTTCTTGACCTTATCCAGCATAGGGGAAAGTTCAAGGATGTCCATGAAAGGTTTCTGCAGGATCTAGTTAAATATAGCCTGGTGCACAGCAGAGTGCCTGGTGAGCAGGTGGCCGAATTGTTCTTTCTACCTTGTGTTGATGCTGTACTTTTTCCTGGGCAAGATTGTGTGTCTGATGACAGGACAGGTGTGGTGCCTGCAGTCAAGATTTCCTTAATAAAACTGAAATACAATTTGGATTTCTTGGTGTCTGTGTAGAGCTGGATCTCTTCTGCTTTCTTCTCCTACCACTCATCTTTCATTCTATACAGGGCAGCCTGTGCCTCGCTCTCGAAGTGTTTGAAGAGGCCATGTATTACTTTGAGGGATATGTCCACTGAGGGGAGAAGATTGAATACAGTCAGTGAGTTCAGAAACCTCAGCAGCATTGTCTTTATTGATGGCTCCGCAAACAAGGAAATCAGAAGGGGCAAGGCTGAAGGGACTGTTTGCACCTGAACTGAAGGGGCACTAATATCCTGGCAGGAAGGTCGGCTAGTGCTGCACAGTTGGGGTAGGGTGTTAAACCGGAGTAGCAGGGGGATGGGATCCAGAGCACCTGAACAGCAGGGAGTGGTTGTGGAGAAAGTTGTTCAGCCTATGTACAAAGTCAGAAATTAAAAGGTTGTGCATGGTGGGACAAATATTCTGAACTACATATATTTCAATGCCAGGAGCAGGGTAGGAAAGGTAAATGAGCTTTGGGCATGGATCAGCCCATGGATTTATGACATCTGGGTTCATGTACATTAAACCAGCATGACTTTTGTGTGCCCACAGAGTTCAGAGTGTACAATGTTGTCATTGTTAACCGTCTCCTTTATGCTGTGAGATATGAACTGTTTACAGTTAGAGTGCTTCCCCATTTGCAGCCTTAGGTTGATCTAAGGCATCCACTGGCAGGACCAAATCAGAAACTTGAAATCCTTGATAGAGCGGAAATCATGAACATTGAGACCATGATGCCAAAAGCCCAGCTTTGATGGAGAGAATATGTCATGAGCATGGAAGACACCAGAAGACACGAACACTACTGTATGGCATGCTATCGGTGTCGAAGAGGAACCAAGGTAGACCTCGCAAGAGGTGCAAAGATTATGTGGAAGCTAACATTATATATGCCGGACTTACTCCAAAGCAGCTGGAACTGGATGGCATGCCTTGGTAAGGTGAGGAGAGATGTTATGCTGACCTGTTGAGTGATGGAAAGCTGTAGTAGCAATTCCTCCTGCCGTCTCAGGACAGGTCCCCTACCCTCACCGCAAACAAATTTGCCACTCAAGACTTAGACTTCACAACTGTCTTCAGGTTCGTAACAGATGAACTGCAGAAAAATGACTGTCGTAGTCAGATATGATGGACCTTGCATCATATTTCTGATGGTCCTCAGCACTTTGCAAATGACCTATTTTGAGCATCAGATTTATTTTGAGTCTGTCTTTTTGGCATCACGCATCATGATGGATGGTGTCCCCATTGTGAAGACAGAACTTTATCTCCATAAGTGAAACATGGTGGTCACTTTTGATAGAGTCGTCAAAGATAGATGCATTTGGTGAAGACAAATTCAAGTGATTCCATCTCTCATAATATTGATATAGATTTATTATTGTCTCATGTACCAAGATACGGTGAAACGATTTGTTTGTGTGTCATTCAGGCAGATTATGCCATACATGAGTATATTGAGGTAGTAAAAAGAAAATGGAATGCAAAATACAGTATAGTCAGAATCAGAATCAAGCTTAATATCACTGGCATATGTTGAGAAATTTGATAACTTTACTGCAGCAGTACAATGAAATAGAATGATAAATATATATACAGAAAAAACAATTACATTAAGTATATACTGTATATGTCTATCAAGTAGTTAAGTTTCAATAAATAGTGCAGAAAAACAGAAATAAAAATGTAGTGAGATAGTGTTCATGGGTTCAATGTCTACTTAGAAATCGGATGGCAGAGGGGAAGAAGGTTTCAAAGTACATTTAATGTCAGAGAAATGTATACAATATACATCCTGAAATGCTTTTTCTTCACAACCATCCACGAAAACAGAGGAGTGCCCCCAAAGAATAAATGACAGTTAAATGTTAGAATCCCAAAGTTCCCCCCAGCAACCCTCCCTCCCACTCGTAAGCAGCGGCAAGGTCTCCCCTCCCTTCTCCCCACTGAGCACTCAAATGTGCAGCAAAGACACAGACTACTCATTCGCCTGGTAGAGTGGTGTCCGTTTCACAGAGAAAAACAACTCGCTGATTTACAATGTTAAAAGTCTGTTACATCGCTTTTGTCCATAAATCTTCTGACTCCCACAATCTCCTACGGGGACATCGACCTTCAATCCACCCACCTCCAGAGCCAGAAAATCACAAAACTCTGGAGTCAAGCTAAGCTCTTAGGCCTGCATCCTGATATAGGGATTTGCATTGTCCAGGTGATCCAAGGATGTGTGGAGATCCATTGAGACTGCATCTGCTGTCGACCTATTGTGGCAATAGACAAACTGCCTATTGCAGTGGTTCCAGTGGTTCCAGGTTCTTCCTGGGACAGGTGCTAATCCTAGCCTCGACCAACCTCTCAAAGCATTCCATTGTTGCAGATGTGAGTGCTGCTGGACAATAGCCTTCAGGGCATGGCCTGCTTGATCAGTGATGATGTCAGCTTAGGCCAGCATTGTCAGCTTAGGCTGAGGGTCAGCTGGTATTATATCATGCTGGTAGCCAGTAGGGTAGTCATGGAGAAAAGTACAAAAAAAGATGTGCTTGTAAACATCAATTATAGCAATAGGAGCAAGTGGCAATATCCTGTGAATTCTTCTCCGGATCTCTTCAGCAACAAGCAGTGTATGAAGAGGCCATGCTCACTATTGATGTAGTATTGTGACATGTGATTGTTGCAACTTCATCTAGACAACACTTTTAGAGTTTCACTGTGCTCAACCTTTAAAAGTGAAGCTTGGTCTGAAAAGAAAGGGTACTTTGGCCAGAAATGCTGTTTACCATCTGGTTCAGGAAAATAATGGTTGGATGATGTAGCACACAATGAAGCATTAGGAGATACTGTTTCGACCGCAAGCAAGCAGTGCAAACTTTGGGTTACTTTGGTCAGATCAGTAAGAGCATTGTTTTCCCTTAATCTCCTGAATCAACGTAACATTTAAACTGTGCCACTAAGACACAAATTCATGACGTTCCAGGCACCATTTAGAAATAACATTGTGTTTATCCACTTGGTAATTTAACCTCAAATTCAGTAGTGATTAGCTTTACCGAATGACTGATTTCAATATTCAAGATTCAAAGCTCACAAATGTAAAGGAGAATGAAGTAATTGTTACTCTGGATCCCATGCATTACAAGAAAAAAACACAGAAGGTAAAGAATACAGTATAAATACTAAACATATAAATATACAGTAGATAGTACATACTATAGCTTGTATACATAGATTGGATGTCCATAAAGTGACGCTAGACTGACTGGAAGTGATAAGTAGTGGTGGTTGGGAGTATGGAGGGCTGGGTTAGTAGGTGGAGGAATTGGTCAGCTGTACTGCTTGGGGAAAGAAATGTTTTCGAGTTTGGTGGTCCTAGCGTGGATGCTACATACTTCCTCCCTGATGGGATTGAAGCAAACAGTCCATGAGCAGTGTGGGTGGAATCCTTCATGATGTAACTAACCCTTTTCTGGGCCCTTTTCTACATGTACATGTCCCTGATGGCAAGTAGGCTGGTGTTGGTGATGCACTGGGCAGTCTTGTACCCATTGTTGAACCTTCCTGTCCATTGAGGTGCAGTTTCCGTACCAAGCAGTGATGCAGCTTGTCGGGATGCTCTCTACATTATGACTGTGCAGAGTCCAGCTCTCTTCAGCCTCCTCAGAAAATAAAAGCTTTCTTGACTGTGTAGGAATGTTTTCTTGGACCAGGAGAGGTTGTGTGTGATGTGCACTCGCAGGAGTTTGAAACTGCTTGCAGATTCCACTGCCATGCTGGCAATGTAAAAAGGGGGTTTTGAGTTCTCCTGAAGTCAATAACCACCTCCTTTGACTTGTTGGCATTGAGGAAGAAGAGGCCTCAGCAGTGACTGCTGGTGGGCAATCAGAGAAGACACCTCCATTGCATATCAGGATTGTCAGAGGGCCTTACAATTTTTCAATTAACATGGTCCCAACTAATCCCCTCACTGTCACTTGCATTTGCCTGGCGGAACTAACTTTTACAGTGAACAACTGGACCTTTAGTTACATCCACTTTCTCTAGATCGAAGGTGTAACTCACACAGGGCAGCTTCCTTGTGGAATACAGTTCCCGAGGAGATTACATAGAGAGAAATAGAGTTTAAAAGAAGCAAGGAGGATCAGTCAGAACACTTTACACACCACAGTTCCTGAGGAAACACACTGGATTGTGCATAATTTGGAACTTGGCAAAGACCAACAAAAATAAGATAGGTTTAAGCAGAATGGCCATTGTGTGTGTGTGGGCCAGTGTTAGAGTGGCGAGTTGAGGCTTTGGCTCATCTGGACTTTGAGGAGGAGAGGTGTGAGCCATAGATTTTTTTTTCATAAGGTGTTTTTTTTTTCTTATTGCACTTTTAGAGCATTAGAAATGCCAGGCAGGATGGTGGAATGCTCCTCTTGCAGGATGTAGGAAGATGGGAAGAACTCCAGTGTCTGCAACAACTACACCAGCAAGAAGCGCATCCAGATGCAGCTTCGAACAGACCATGTTAAGGAGTAGATGAAATAAATGAAATCTGATCATTCAGAAGATGGAGGGGTTGATAGTCAGGACATACATACTGTACAGCACAGATAACTGGGTGACCGTCTTGATGGGGAAAGCAGGAAGGCAGCCAGTGCAGACTGTCCCCGTGGTCATTCCCCTCAACAACAGGTATACTGGTTTAGGTACTGTTGGTGGGGAAGATCTATCAGAGGAAAGCCTTTGAGTCTGGCACTATGTCTCAGAAGGGAAGGGGGAAGAAGAGGATTGTTGGTTAGGGGAACAGAAAGGAAGTTCCAGAATGGTATGGTGCCTCCCAGGTGCCAGGGTCTTAGATCGAGTCCACAGCATTCTTCAGTGATAGCATGAGCAGCCAGAGATCCCTGACAGCATCAGTGACATAGGCAGGAGGGGTGATGGGGTCCTGCAAACTGAGTTCAGGGAGCTGGGTGTTAAGTTAAATGACAGAACCTCCAGGATCGTGATCTCCAGACTGCTACTCCTGTCATGTCTAGTGAGGAGGGCAACAGAGTTCTGGATCATCGTGCTCTCAACCTGGAAAGTTGGGACCTGTAGAGAAGGGACTGTTTGCGCCTGAACTGAAGGGAAATAATATCCTAGTGGGAAGGTCGGCCAGTGCTTACGGTTGGGGTGGGGCGTTAAACGAGAGTAGCAGGGGGATGGGATCCAGAGCACCTGAACAGCAGGGAGTGGTTGTGGAGAAAGTTGTTAAGCCAGAAATCAGAGTCAGAAATTGAAAGGTAGAGCGTGGTGGGACTAAGGTTCTGAATTGCATGTATTTCAATGCAAGGCGTAATGTAAGAAAGGCAAATGAGCTTTGGGCATGGATCGGCACATGGATTTATGATGTTGTACCCATTACTGAGACTTGTTCGCAGGAGGGGCAAGACTGGAAGCTCAAAGTTCTAGGGTTCCATTGCTTTAGATGTGATAGAGTGGGATGGATTGAACAGAAACAATGGCATTACTAGTCAGGGAAAATGTCACAGCAGAGCCCAGTCAGAGCTCACCTGGTTAGGCTTCATGGTAGAAATGAGAAATAAGAAAGGTATGACCATGCTAATGGGATTATGTTATGGACCAGCCAATGGTGTGTGGAATTTAGGGGAGCAAATTTGTTGAGAGATCACAAATTGTTGCAAGATACTTAAGGTTGTGATAGTAAGCAATTTTAAATTTCCATATTTTGACTCTGACTCCCATACTGTAAAAGGGCTGGAGGGGAAAGAGTTTTTCAAAAGTGTTCAGAAAAGTTTCCTGAATTAGTCCAAACTAGAAAATGTGACACTAGATCTCCAATTGGGGAATGCAACAAGGCAGGTGACAGAAGTTTGTGCAGGGGAACACTTTGCATCTCGTGATCATAATGCCATCAGTTTCAAGGTAATTATGGTAAAGTGTAGGTCTGGTTCTCATGTCAAGATTCTAAATTGGATAAAGGCTGATCTTCATGGTATCAGAGGGGATCTGTCAAGTCTGTATTGGGATAGTTTGTTTTTTGGCAAAGGTGTACTTGGTAAGTGTGGGTTTTTTTCAAAAGTGAAACTTTGAGAGTAAAGTGTTTGTATGTTCCTGTCAGAATAAAAGATAAGGAAAACCATTCTGGGGAACCTTTGCTTCTGAGAGATATTAAGTCCCTGGTTAAGAAAAAGGAAGTGCACAGCTGGTACTGTATAGGCAGGCAGGAACAAACGAGGCTGTTGAGGAGTATAAGAAATATAAGAGAACACTTCAGAAATAAATCACGAGGGCTAAAAGAAGGCATGAGGTTGTTCATCAGACAAGGTGAAGGCGAATCTTAAGGGCTTCTACAGATACAGTATATTAAGAGCAAAAGGATAGCAAGAGACAAGATTGTTCCTCTGGAAGATCAGAATGGTCATCTATGCATGGAGCCATAAATCGATTTTTTTGCATCTGTATTGGGAGAAGGTCACAGAGTCTATAGAAGTGAGGCAAAACTACAGTGATGTCATGAACATCATAGAGATTACAGAGGGTGAGGTGTTTGCTGTCTTGAGGCAATTTAGGGTGGATAAATCCCTAGGGCCTGACAGGGGTTCCCTCAGACCCTACGGGAAGCAAGTGCAGAAATTGCACAGGCTCTAGTAAAAATATTTAAAACATACATATCCATGAGTGAGGTGTCGGAGGTTTAGAGGATAGCTGTTGTTTAAGAAAGTATCTAAGAATAAGCCAAGAAATTATAGGCCGGTGAGCCTGGCATCAGTAGTGGGAACGTTATTGGAAGGTATTGTAAGGGACTGGATTGGATATATTTGGATAGTCAGGAACTGATTATAGATAGTCAACATGGCTTTGTTTCTTTAGGCTGAGTCAGAAAGCTGACAGAAAAAGGCAGACAGAAAGCTGTGTGAAAAGCTGTCAGATACCTGAGGTTCCCTCCAGCATTTTATAGATCAGGTCATTGATTGCTTGATAAGTGTTATTTTGCTACCTTCAGTATTTTGTTAAGATTCCTCCTTTCCTTCTGTAATGTATTATCTTATAACCTAATAAAGTAGTCCCTAAAACCTTTAACATGTGAACAGTGCCTTCTTTGTTTGCAGTTAACTCTTGATGCTGAATCAGGGAAGAAAAAGGAATGAGTTTCTAAATATTTTTATTACAGATGGTGGGTTTTCCATATGAAGAGAGGTAAAGCAAAACCAGATTTTCATTCCCAAGGAAAATGGGAAATAGAAGAATCATTGATGACCTTACTCAAACCTGTGCAGTAAGATCCAAAGGGGGACTGATGTGAGGTGTTTTCATTAGTGGGAGAGTCGCAGATGTAACTACAAGGCAAGGGGCCATAGAAATCTCTTCCAGTGGCTGGTAAAACTCCAGAAATCTCTGCCCCAGTGAGTGGTGGAGGCTGGATCAATAGAAGTACTTCAAGTTGACGAGGGAATGTTGATGAGGGTAAGGCAGTGGATGTAGTCTATATGGACTTCAGCAAAGCCTTTGACAAAGTTCTACATGGAAGGTTAGTTAAGAAGGTTCAGTCGTTAGGTATTAATGCTGGAGTAATAAAATGGATTCAACAGTGGCTAGATGGGAGATGCCAGAGAGTAGTGGTGGATAATTGTTTATCGGGATGGAGGCCAGTGACTAGCGGGGTGCCTCAGGGATCTGTTTTGGGCCCAATGTTGTTTGTAATATACATAAATGATCTGGATAATGGGGTGGTAAATTGGATTAGTAAGTATGCCGATGATACTAAGGTAGGAGGTGTTGTGGATAATGAGGTGGGTTTTCAAAGCTTGCAGGGAGATTTATGCTGGTTAGAAGAATGGGCTGAACGTTGGCAGATGGAGTTTAATGCTGAGAAGTGTGAGGTTCTACATTTTGGCAGGAATAATCCAAATAGAACATACAGGGTAAATGGTAGGGCATTGAGGAATGCAGAGGAACAGAGAGATCTAGGAATAACAGTGCATAGTTCCCTGAAGGTGGAGTCTCATGTAGATAGGGTGGTGAAGAAGGCTTTTGGAACGCTGGCCTTTATAAATCAAAGCATTGAGTACAGAAGTTGGGATGTAATGTTAAAATTGTACAAGGCATTGGTAAGGCCAAATTTGGAATATTGTGTGCAGTTCTGGTCACCGAATTATAGGAAAGATATCAATAAATTAGAGAGAGTGCAGAGACGATTTACTAGGATGTTACCTGGGTTTCAGCACTTAAGTTACAGAGAAAGGTTGAACAAGTTAGGTCTCTATTCATTGGAGCGTAGAAGGTTGAGGGGGGATTTGATCGAGGTATTCAAAATTTTGAGAGGGATAGATAGAGTTGACGTGAATAGGCTGTTTCCATTGAGAGTAGGGGAGATTCAAATGAGAGGACATGATTTGAGAGTTAGGGGGCAGAAGTTTAAGGGAAACACAAGGGGGTATTTCTTTACTCAGAGAGTGATAGCTGTGTGGAATGAGCTTCCTGTAGAAGTAGTAGAGGCCAGTTCAGTTGTGTCATTTAAGGTAAAATTGGATAGGTATATGGACAGGAAAGGAGTGGAGGGTTATGGGCTGAGCGCGGGTAGGTGGGTCTAGGTGAGATTAAGAGTTCGGCACGGACTAGGAGGGCCGAGATGGCCTGTTTCCGTGCTGTGATTGTTATATGGTTATATGGTTAAGTGGAAGTGGAGAAATAGTCGATATTTGATAAATCGAAGAATAGAGAGGTGTGGAGAAATAGCACAGAAGAGAATTTAAGGTGAGCATTAATCAGACGTGGCCGTATTAACTGATCGGGCAGGCTTGAAGGCTGTGGACTACTCGTGTTCCTGTTTCCCTGTCTTGTGATCCTATTAAAATATACCAAATCCTTACACATCTTAAAAGGTTTGTTGCAGTGGAAATCTTCCCCCTGGCTGCAATGTCTAGAACCAAGAGTCACACTCTCAGACTAAGGGGAGGTCATTAGCACTGTTATGAGGAGAAATTTCTTCACCCAGTGACTGATAAATTTTCACAATTTTCTACTCCAGAATTTATTTAACACAAATATCAAAAGATTCCTAGATATTAAAGGAATCATGAGATATAGGGATAGTACACAAAAATAAAACTGATGCAGAATATCAACCTATGACTTGATGAATGACAAAGCAGACTTATGGGCAAGTTGAACTTATACTTCTCCTAGATCAATTTTATTATGTTTAAAGAAAGTAATGAAATAATATTGCAGGAACATAGCTAGGAATGTAGTTGTGAATTCTACAATGCAGTTTGTGCCAAGGAATCTGGCTGTACCTGTTACAATGGAGTGTGTTCGGGGAAATACCAAGTGAACCTGCTATGTGATGTGTGCTCAAGAACATAGGTGAGGATGCTTGAATAAAACTTTCTCAGGAGCATTAGTGTCAATGTTATGCCCCAGCCCCCCCCCCCACCCCCTGTGGCAACTCATTTACTCATTTGACTTAATTAAGTTCTATCTTTTCTACCATTTATACACGTGCAATAAAAGTTTATCACCAAAATTAATTCACAGCTTTCCTTTTTCAGCTTTGTACATGGTCAATATACTTTCTTCTTTGATGATTACTAATTTAATTTACATTTCAGATTGCCTCTAAGTTCATTGCTTTTTCGACTTCCCATGTATTTTTCCAAACTATGTCTTCGGTCACTTCTTTGGTCTTGCCATCTCTCGTGGCCCTACCCTTATCTAACATAGGTAACGCCATTTATGTTCATTACCTTGAAAGGTTTTCCTCCTGTACTCAACTCTAATTCTTTCCATGGCTGCTCCTGAATAAAACATTTTTTTTCCCAATTCAAGTACAACTGCGCTTTCAATTATCAAGACTGGATCTAGACTCACTTCAATGAATGATTTACCTATCCAAGCACAGCTTCATCTTTGAAGGCTGATTCCTATGAAGCAATTATATTCTCCAGCTCTGGTCACTTGTGACTAAGGATTTTATCACCGTTCCCTTAATTAAAAGAAAGTACACGGCCACTTAAGTCACTTAATATAGCTAGACCACTTAAATCATAATCAAGCCCTGCTCTATTTGTTACATAGCTTTCACCACTTCAGGGTCATCCTGGCCAACACGACAAACATAAATTATTTTCTCAACTGTTAGATGTCTTCTTAAGTTCTTCTGTTCTTCAGCCTCACACCAAAAATAAGTGCAAACAATTCCTTGGGTGGAGTTGTTGATCAGCTTACTGTCTGGATAAAGTAACTGTATTTGAGACTCACTAAAAGTGCTGGAGGAACCTAGCAGGCCACGCAGCATCTATGGAAAAAAAGTGGTCAATGTTTTGGGTGTTAGTGAGCTTCCTTGATTGGAGGATGTGTTTTGGGACCATGAGAGGTCATGCAAGATGTGCACTGCCAGGAGTTTGAAACTGCTTGCACTTTCCACTGATATAGAGAGGGTTGAGAGTGGTGCAAGTTCTTCTGAAGTGGATAATCATCTCCTTTGTCTTGTTGACATTGAGGAAGAGGCTATTTTCCTGGCACTAGGCCTCAAACTCTTCCGCCTCCTCTCTGTAGACAGGCTCATTCTTGGTGAGGAGCCCTATTACCGTCACGTTATCAGCAAACTTGACAAAGTGACAATGGATATGGCCCAGTCCATCACCAGTAAAACCCTCCCACCTTTGAGCACATCTACATGGAGCATTGTCGCAGGAAAGCAGCGTCCATCATCAGGGACCCCCTCCCGAACCACCACCCAGGTCATGCTTGCTTCTCACTGCTGCCATCAGGAAGAAGGTACAGGAGCCTCAGGACTCACAAAACCAGGTCCAGAAGCAGTTATTACTCCTCAACCATCAAGCTCTTGAGCCACAGGGGATGACTGCACTCAACTTCACTTGCCTGGTCACTGAAATGTTTCCACAACCTATGGACTCACTTTCGAGGAATCTTCATCTCATGTTCTCGATATTTATTATTATTCATTTATTATTATTATTTCTTCCCTTTTGTTTTATCACAGTTTGTTGTCTTTTGCACACTGGCTAAATGGCCAGTTGGTGCAGTCTTTCATGGATTCTGGAAGAAGACACACTAGAAAATAAATCCCAGGGTTATATATGGTTACATATATGTACTTTGTAATAAATTTACTTTGAACTTTTAGAACTTTGGCCTGCTGCTTTAGTCATTTCCCATCATTCCAAATAGCCCATTGGTCCAATGCTTTAAGAATTACAAATTATGTTTTTCCTTCCTCCTTTCATGCCTTCTCCAAGCTCATCTTAATTGTGAATTCCTGCTTCTTCAGCAATATTCCCACTGAATTACTAACCAGCTATCTTATTTTCATCATTCTCTACTGGCAGTATTGTTTATGGCTATGTTGCTTTGAGTACTGTTCTCTCCCTTTGAAATCAGTTATCCTGACCTTCTCTGTTGATGGAAACCCTTGCTCCAAAATCCCTGGACATTCCAATGCAACTCCATATGTTCTTACTTTCCAAATGCATGACAATTACATTTGGAACTCTATGTTTGACTCTCTCTAGCCCCTTCCATAGTACTGAAACAACTTGGTTCAAAGTTATCAATGACATCCTTCGTGATTGTTAACTTTCATTAGTACTGACATTAAGGGACTAGAAATTGTTATATATCATCAGTTAGAACACTGGGTTCAAATCTGCAACATCTGGAATTGTGTTTAAGAGAAGCTAATTGCCATTGTACCAGCACTTTTTTGCATACTCACTATAAAAAGACAACGCACTTAATTCTTGCTCCCCTTGTAACTAATAAATAGGCAGCAGGATTTCTAAACTCCCTCTAATGAGTAATTGCGCTATCTTCAAGTGAATGTTTAGGCCCTGTGGTTTTATCTATTTGGTTGAAAAATCTCAAGAGTACTCAACAAACAATTTATACTCAGATTATTTTTGTGTGTATGAAATTGAAAGACAGCACAGAAAACAAAGTCCAGCTGGGTTTGTTGTTCTGAGGAAGAAATTATCATCCCCACTTTCAATGGAATATTCACCCACTGTGAGTTATTTCTGTGTTCCTGTACGTTACCAGAGAAACGCTATTACCTTGAAAAAAGAACGGTTTTATTTTTCACATGAGCGTCGACAGTGAAATGCGCTGGTTGCATCCAAGGCCAATGCGGTCTGAAGATGTGCTGTGGGGCAGCTGGCAAGTATTGCCATGTTTCCAGTGCCAATGCAGCATGCCCACAATTTGCTAATCTTAACCCTAATCTGTAAGTCTGGGACATGTGGAAGGAAACCGAAGCACCCAGAGAAAACTATCGTGGTCCCCAAGAGTTTCTGTTACGGGCCAGCTTCTGTGTTTAGATCTCTAACTCTCCAGAGTAGAGACAGCTGACACAACCCTTTTAATGATTCAGGACTGTCCAGCTAATTGGCAATCATGTTTTAGAGCCATGAATTCAGTATTTAAGGAGCACCTAAACAGAGCTTCGGTGCTCAATTGTAAGCACAACTGAAGATATCGACTCGTTTTGAACTGTTTTCATTCCAGTTTCATATTATGCCTCAGATTCTCCAGCTTTTGGGGTCTTAATCATCCTTATCAAGGTCTTTTGTCACAAGTTTATACAGGCTCCTTACAAACAGTGACAGGAATTGAGCCCCCATTGCTGGCGCAGCGAAGTTTTACGCTAGCCGCCACCCTACCGTGCCAGCTCTTTGTACTCTTGTGCATTGTTTAACTCACTCATGTGTTATGTGATGCCATTACTCTCATCTGTATTGGATTTGAAACCTAGGACAGAAATCCCTGCTGTCACTAATTTGTATTGAATGAAAAATGTCTCCAAGTTAATTAGTTCAGATAATTGTGCATTAGATTCCTCTTGATATTATTGCAGGTAAATATGGTTTTGAAAAAACAGACTTGGAGGTTGAAATCACATATTATTTGTTTATTCTAAATGGCCAAAAGAGAATTTTACAATGAATTGTTACAGTCAGCCCCATGCCCAAACTCTCCCCAAGCACAAATGCAACATTTCCACTATTCACTGGCATTTGAACAGTTTTCTGGCTCTAACTGCCTTACTTTCATGGTGAATGTTCAACCTTCCATATATGCAGAAGCCTTCTACTTTCTTCTATTAAACCAGTCCCCACCTATTGCCCCCTTTTCACTGCCTGGTTAAACCTGTTTTCACATGTCATCATTGCTTTCCCTCCAAATAAAAGGTTTGCAAAGCAATCTCCCGTGGATCCCAGCTATGCCTGTCTCTAATGGGACAAAAGAGTCATTCCTTGTACAATTCACGTCCCCTCAATCAGCAACATGGGAGACTCTGCGGATGCTAGAAATCCAGAGCAACTCACAAACAATGCTGGAGAAACTCAGAGACAGGCAACATCTATGGAAGGGGAGTAAAAAACAAGAGACATTTCAGGCTGATACATTTCACCAGGATGAAGAGGAATCAGAAAGCAGAGGGAGGGGAAGGAGTACCAGTGGTAAGTGATAGGTGGAAACAGATGGGGGGGAGGGTAGGAAGGTGGGTGGCTGGGGACTTGGGAAGGGGAATTGTGGGGGATGAAGTGAGAAGCTGGGAGGTGATGGGTGGAAGAGATGAAGAACTGAGGTAAGGGGAATCTGATTAGAGGAGGGAAGGTGAGGAGAAGAGAAGGGGTGAGAGGGGAAACAGAATGGCAAATGGAAAAAGGGAGAAGGGGAGACATTAGCAGAAATTAGAGAAAATTATGTTCATGCCACCCAGTGGCATATAAAGTGTTGCTCCTCCAGACCTGAATGTGGCCTTACCATTGCAGTAGAGGAAGCCATGGACCAACATGATGGTGTGGGTGATGCACCATCAATAACACTAGGAGACTGGAAGTGAATGATAGGTTTTTATTAACAGCAAACAAGGGACCACGACCATGACTGAGGGAGGAGCAGTGCCCCCAATCGCCTTTATACAGGGGTCTGTGGGAGGAGCCACAGGAGCAGTCAGCAGGGGAGGGCGTGTTCAGACAGGTATACACAGTGGGAAAGGGAAGTATAATTAAAGTGGGTGGCCACCAGGAAATCCTATCTTTTCTGGCAGGCGGAACGAAGGTGCTCAATGAAATGCAATCACCCCCCCCACCCCCAGTCTGTATCGAGTTGAACTGATATACTGTTATCGAGAAGGCCACACCAGAAGCACCAAATACAGGTGAAGTGTTCCCTCTTTTGGAAGGATTGATTCAGGCCCTGAATGATGGTGAGGACAGAGGAAAAGGGATAGGTATTACTCATTCTGGGATGGGATAAGTATAAGGAGGGTGAGTGGATAACAGAGTCATGTAGAGAGCCATCCCTACGGTGGGGGGGAGGGGGCATGCGGAAGTACTCAGTGGTGGGAGTATATTATAGATCAGAAAAGTTATGAAGAATGATGTGCTGAATATGTAGGCTTGTGAAGTGGTAGGTAAGGACAAAGGAAACCCTGTTGTGGTGGTGGAAAGATGGGGTTAAAGCAGATATGTGGGAGATGCAGGTGAGGGCAGCATACATTGGTGGCCTTGATGGTGGTGGAAGGGAAATCCTGTTCTTTGAAGAAGGAGATCATCTCAGCTGTTCTAGAATGGAAAGCCTTATCCTGAAATGTGGCCGAAATCGAGGACCTGAGAAAAGGGAATAGCATTCCTGCAAGAGAAAGGTTGGGAAGATGTAGAGCCAAGATAACTGTGAGAGTCTCCCACTTTTGTCTTTCATCAAGGTACCTTGCATCATCTAATTTCCTCCCTTTCATTGATAGTCCCTGATGAAAATTAATTGACATGAAACAATAATTCTTAATTGTCTACACAAATGTCATCTGACCTACTATGTTTTTAATACATTTTTTTGTTTATTATTTTCAGAAAACTAACATTGGTACAGTTTAACTTTTTTAAAATGTAGTCACAGCAACCTTATTCTTTTTATCCTCTTCAATTTCTAGGTCCATGGATCATTACAACATGTGGTGCCAGTGGGCCCAAAGGGCCAACACAAGCTCAATGCAATAATGCTTACCGGAATACAAATACATCTGTAGTGGTTGTGGCCGAAGGACGTTGGCAAGGAATCCAGAAGTGGAGAGTGCCATCATCTGACACATATAAGTAAGTGTAGACTTTCTTACTGTATAATTCACTGTTGTAACATGGCCAAGCACTTCTATTTAGAGCTTGAGAAGATGTCCTTATGGTGGAGATAGCACCACTCTTATTTCAAAATGTCATTAATCCATGCCTTGAATGATTTTTTGAAAGAAGGAATTAATTTTACTAATCATTTACATTAACTGAGTATTTCATCCTTCCCGTTAAAAAGTTTATTTACTTTGGTAATCAGTGTATAAACTAGACTCTCTCTTCCTGACCATTGTCAACATCCAGGAGGAAAAAAAACAAATTATAAAAATGTTATTAGGTAAAATTTTGCAATGATTAGGTACATGAGATGAAGACATATTGATATATTTAGAAGATATCAATCAATGGTGACAGGTCATTTGAATTTAAGTACAAAAATGGCCTCAAAGTCAAGTTTATAGTAATATGCACAAGTACAGTACAGTATGCACAGGTGCAATGAAAAACATTATGACGTGCTTTGAGAGTTTGGTTGTGGTGCGAATCATCTTCTGCCTCAGAGATCACCAGGATCTGCTCCAATTTGCCTTCTGCTGTAACAGCCAGACTTGTGGTTTACTGTTATCCTCTGAGTCGAAGATGCAAGGTTCCTCCCATCTGATTGTTTGTGCTACATTCTCACTGCAGTTGTATTTTATCATGGTATTTCAAAGTCTGGCAAGGAGCTAAATCCTAGTTGCTACATCTGTTAACCTCCTAGTCCTCCTTTTCTCCAATGAGTTGTTATCATATTATAAGATCACCCCAGTCCAGGCCTGACCCACTTCATCGACCTGAGTACTGTTGTATGTGAACCATCACAATATTTCCTCCATTAGATCCTTGATTGGTCAGGGCATGAAGGGATAAAGGGAGAAGGCAGGAGATTGGGCCTGAGAGGAAAATTGGATCAGCCGTGATGAAATGGAGCAGACTCGATGGGCCAAATGGCCTAAATCTGCTTCTGTATCTTATGGTCTTATTTTCCTCTTTTCCAGTTACGTACCATCCTAATTACTGGTATTGAGCCAGTCCCAGTCAGGGCCCTAACTAGCCCTTCTAGGTGACGTATCGTCAATTGTATCCAATGCTGTAGATGTGCCCTCCTCCACATCAGTGAGACCCAACATAGACTGGGGGACCATTCTGTCAATCACCCTTGTTCTGTCTAATACAAAAGGCAGGTTTATCACTGGCTATTCATTTCAACTCAGACTTCCCCTTCTCATTCCAACATGTTGGCCCAATGAGGTTGCACTCAGCTTGGAGGAGCAAAATCTCATATTCCAGCTTGGTTCTTGAAGTAGCAAGTAGGAGCAGGAGTAGGCCATCCAGCTTGTTGAGCCTTCTCCACCATTCAATAAAATCATGGCTGATCTGACCACCGACTCATTTCCACCTACCTACTTTTCCCCATAACCTTTAATTCCCCTACAGTGCAAAATTCTAGCCAACCTTGTCTTAAATATATTTACTGAGGTAGCCTCCGCTGCTTAGTTGGGCGGAGAATTCCAAAAAATCACTAATCTCTGGGAAAAGCAGCCCCTCCTCATCTCTGTCCTAAATCTACTCTCATGAATCTTGAGGCTGTGTCCCCTAGTTCTAGTCTCACCTACCAGTGGAAACAACTTTCCCACTTCTATCTTATCTATCCCTTTCATAATTTTATGTTTCTATATGGTTAGTGCATGTAGACCAATCCATCAGCATTTGGGCTGGTGAAAGGCCATCCTGCAGTGAAACTCTTCTGTAAATCATCGGACTTCTGGGGAAATCCTCTCATCTATCTCGTGCTTCCTTCATGAGGCCCTTAACTACTCTGACTGAATTCTCTGCTAGGCCATTCGATTTTGTGTGATGTGGGCTTGAAGTTGTATGTTGAAACCCAGAGATATTGGCAAAAGATTCAAATTCACAGCTCGAAAATTGTGGACTATTGTCTGATACTACTTCATGTGGAACTCCATCCCTCACAAACAGTTTTCAGGAAGGTGATGACTGCTTTGCTGGATGTTGATTACAGTGTTGCAACCTTAGGGTAATTTGAAAAGTAGTCTGTTGCAATATGACTCTATCATTACAATCAAACAAATCCACTCCAACTTTAAAGTACGGCCTTTCTGGTACAGAGTGCGGAGTAAGTGTTTCTACTTGCTTCTTTCGTCTATAAGTAAGATATATTTCTCATGAAGCAATGGTCTGGCTGATGTTTTGGGCCATTCTTGGCCGGTATATCACTTCACAAGCTCTAAGTTTACATTTTTCCTCACCAAGATGCCCTTTGTGTATCTTCTGGAGCATTTCCTTGTGTAGTGACACTGGAATAACAAAATTGTTCCCTTTGAAGATCTTATCTTTCACTACTGATGGTTCAGCTCTGCATGCCCAACGATACAGAATACACATTGAACAGCCTTTCTCAGATGCTGGCCATGCTTTCCATATCATATCTTTGAGTTCTTTCATTGTTTTATCTGACCTTGCTGCTTTCCTAATTGGCTCTGTTCCATCAGGAGTTACAGGAAAGGAGGTGACAACCCACGTCAACGTTGGCCAGTGTATCTGCATTAGCCACTTAGTCACTCTTTTCTTTCTTGTCAACTGCTCGAAACTCCATATCAGCAGCAAACATAGATCCTGGTGCATAGATCATCTGTGTATCGTATTTCTACGGCTTTATCAACATGTGCTCTATCCTCATGGGACAGCCGTTCTGTGGTTTGGACATGAGACCAGCGATTTATGGTCTCTCTCCACCTTGGAAGCTTGTCCATAGATGTATCGATGGAATCTTCTGCATGCATTTATGCTGGCAAGAAGCTCTTTCTCTATCTGTGCATAGTTGATTCCACACTTGTTAAAGCCCTTGATGCATAAACCATAGGTTTCCATGTGTCATCATGGTGCTGCATTAGTACTGCTCCAAGGCTGTATCAGGATGCATTAGCCGCGATCCTAGCACACCTTTCCAGATCATAAGACTTCAGGCCACACTCTTTAGTTAGTACTCCTTTTAGCGTCTGAGACCAAATCCACTCATTTTGCAGCTCAGGGAGTGTTGCTGACACAGCTGACAGTTGAGGAATGAACTTAGCCGGGTAAGTCACTAACTCCAGGAAATATCTTACCTCCTCTTTATTTTGGAGCCTCTCCATGTTTTCAATAGCTGACATTTTTCTTGGGTCAGGCTTCGCTCCCTCTTCAGGTATGGCATCTCCTATGAAAGTCGATGTCTTAAACCAAACTCACAATTTTCTTTATTTAATTTCAAATTGACATTCCATGTCACAGCCATGTATCATTTCATCCTTGGTGGAACTCCAGACGATGATGTCATCCATCATGGTCTCGCTGGCAGGTATGCCCTCAAACACCTTGTGGGTAGTTTTATGGTAAATTTCTTGTGCAGACAGAATCCCATATAGTAGCCAAAGAAACCAATAACTTCCCTGTGGTGTGTTGAATGTATACAGTCGCGAACTTGCCTCATCAAGCTTCATCTGCCAAAATCCGGAGTTTGCTAAGCCTCTTGGCAACTGCAAGCCAGGACACAATCACCTGCTACGTTGGCAATTTAAAATGTTTGCCCTTGATGGCTTTATTGAGATCCCTTGGGTCTAGACATGTCTGCAATGCTCCATTTTTAGTTTGCGCAATGACCAGTGAGCTCATCCAGTCTGTTGGTTCTCCCACTTTCCACATGACATTTATCCATTCCATGCATGCTAGTTCTTGTTTAAGTTTGTCTCTGAGTGCAAACAGAATTTTCCTGCATGCATGGACAACAGGAGTCATTGTCTCATCTTTATGAATTTTCTATACACCAGGTAAGCATTCAAGCTTTTCAAAAACATCTGCGTACTCTTCCATGACAGCCGTGTGGTCATCTTTGGTCTGTGCGGACACTACAAAAACTCTTTTCAGCAGATTGAGCTTTTCACATGCATTCAGACCTAATATTGGCTGTACTCGCCTTTCTACAATCAGTAGCGGTGCCTCTAGGTGCTGCCTCTTGTGCTTGAAGGTCACTATACAACACACTTTTACTGGAACAATCTTTCCAGTATACCCTGTTACTTTTAACTTTACTGAGTAAATCTTGCTCTTTACTGTGAGGCTCTTGTAATCATCCATGGAAAGCAGATTCACCTGGGCTCCAGTGTCACCTGGGCTTGAATGGAATTACTGTGCCTCATTCACAGTCACTGGAATGATCCATTCTGTTTTACCAGCATCAGCAGTCTGTAGAAAATCCACAAACAGTTCCTCCATTTCCTCATCAACCATATGCACCTTTCCCTTGGTAGCCCCAGCTTTGCAGCACTTTTCAAAATGAGTCTTTTTCCCACTGTTATTGCAGGATTTTCCATAAGCAGGACATGAAGTTGGAATGTGACTATGTGAAAGTTTGAACCTTCCTCTTTGCTTTCCTGTTGCTTTGGGAAACATCTTGTGCACTGCTCCTCTGTTTTCACAGCATGCTTTGTCGCACCTGCTCTATGTAGCTCCTTGGCATGTGCTCATGTGGGACACATATTCAAGTCCTTCAATAGTTTCATTTAATATCGGAGAAGTGTATGCAATATACATCCTTAAATTCTTTTTCTTTGCAACATCCAGGAAAGTAGAAGAGTGCCCCAAAGAATGAGTGACAGTAAAAATGTTAGAACCCCTCCCACACATAAACAGCAGCAAAGCAACGACCCTCTACCACCCCCACCCACTTCTGGAAAAAAAATCAGCAGCCTCCGCCCACCAAGCAAGCAATAGCAAAGCCCCCAAGAGAGATCATGATCTGCAGTACAACACAAACTCATTGTTCACCCGGCAATTCGACAGACCACAGGCTTTCTCTCTCTCCCTTATAAAAAGAAAAAGAGATCTGAAGTCTGAGTGTAACTCCAGGTCAGGGTCTTCAACAGATCCCCATCCACTCTGAAAAGAAAAAGAGGGAGATTGAAGGAAGAAATAAAGCTGTTTCTGCAGATGAGCTCAAAGGAGTTGCTGGTGAGCGCCATTGTAACTCCACCCCAAATGTTCCTTTTCAGCTTTAAATCTTTTTCAGGCAGCAGTCTTTCTCTGAGACCATTATCTGGAATTCCCCCAACTATTCTATCTCTGACTTGTGAGTTTCTCATATCTCCACATTCACAGGACCTATTCAGTGTGTAAAGCTCAGCTAAGTGTTGGTTGAAGCTTACACTTTATTCTATTCACAGGGGGGAAAAAATATATCTGTCAAATGAGACACACAAAAAATGCTGGAGGAACTCAGCAGATCAGGCAGCATCTATGGAGAAGAGTGTTTACTCATTCAATAGATGCTGCCTGACCTGCTAAGTTCCTTCAGCATTTTGTGTGTGTTGCTTTGGATTTCAAGCATCTCGTGCTTGTGATCTCTCAGATGTGATGTTTTTACTTGGGACAAAATACTCCTCAAATTTTGTCAGCAGTGTACCCAACATAAAAGCTGTGTCATCAATTTGAAAATTGGTATAGATGTCCAAATTATCTTTGCCAATTACACGCAGAAAGATCGACGCTTTATATTTCCCACTGGTCCCTCCTGCTCTGCTAGCAGTTAAGTATATATTGGATCACTGTTGAAGTGTTTCCAGTTATCAGTTAGATTGCCAGTAAACTGAACAGGTGCAGGAGGACTTAGCTTATCCGCAATGGGAAATCTCAGCTTCTCACCCAAATTTCACTTGGTGAATCTGGTGACTGCTGAACTTTGGGAACACCTCGCTCTCTCGCCTCACTAGCCAGTTTCTCACCATCATAACTAGCATCTTTCGTACTTGTGCAGTTTCTTTCTCAGTCACACACTGCCTTCATTTGCTCTCCAGGTTCAGACCTCATGCTGTCTGCTTACCCCATGTTATGACTGTTCTTAATAAAGACAAGCTTGGCGTAGATTTACATTAGAGCATTTTATCACTGAACTGCAGCTCAACCCTGTGTGCACACAACCAGGTCTCCATCATAACTTCTGGTTCTGGATGAACCCCCTGCATTGCGCACTGGGGACTGAAGTTCTTTATTACACACATAGTAGATCAGTCAGCTGGACCATATGGTCTACACCTCAAGGTTTTGAAAGAGGTAGCTGAAGAGATTATTAGTAATGATCTTTCAAGAATTGCTAGATTCTGTAATGTCTCTGGAAGATTGGAAAATTGCAAATGTCACTTTGCTCTTTAAGAAGTGAGGGAGACAGAAGAAATGAAATTATAGGCCAGTTCACCTGACTTCAGAGGTTGGGAAGATGTTGGAGTCCATTGTTAAGGATGAGGTTTTGGGGTATTTGGAGGCACGTGAAAATATAGGCCAAAATCAGCATGGTTTTCTTAAGGGAAAAATATTGCCTGACGGAGCAGTTAGAATTCTTCGAGGAAATAACAGGCAGAATAGATTAAGGATGTTTTGAAGAAAGGTCTCAACCTGAAACGTTGACTGTTTGTTCATTTCCATGGATGCTGCTGGCCTACTGAGTTCCTCCAGCATTAGTGAATGTTGTCTACTGAGATTTTCAGAAGGCCTTTGACGAGGCACTGCACATAAGGATGCTTCAAAAGATAAGAGCCCATCATATTACAGGAAAGACAGCAGCATAGAAGATTTGTTGACTGGCAAGGGGCACAGTGTGGAAATAAATAGGGCCTTTTCTGGTTGGCTGCCAGTGACCAGTGGTGTTCTGCAGTGATCGGTATTGGGACCACTTCTTTACATATTATATATCAATTATTTGATTGATGGAATTGATGGATTTGTGGCCAAGCTTGCGGATGATAGCAAGATAGCTGGAGGGGCAGGCAGTGTTAAGGAAGCAGTGAGTCTGCAGGATGACTTAGACAGATTGGGAGAATAGGCAAAGAATGGGAGATAGAATATAGTGTAGGGATGTGTATGGTCATGCACTTTGGTAGAAGGAATAGAGGTGTAGACTATTTTTTAAACAGGGAGAGGATTCAAAAACTCAGAGGTGCAAAGGGACTTGGGAGTCCTCATGCAGGATTCCCTAAAGGACAACTTGCAGATTGAATCAGTGGTAAGGAAGGAAAATGCAATGTTAGCATTCATTTCAAGAGGACTAGAATACAAGAGCAAAGATGTGATGCCAAGACATTATAAGGCATTGGTCAGATTGCACACAGTATTGTGAGCAGTTTAGGGCTCCTTATCTAAGAAAATGTTGTAGGCTTTGAAGAAGATCCAGGAATGAAAGGATTAACATAAGAGGAACATTTGATGGCTCTGGGCCTGTTCTCGATGGAGTTATCAGAATGAGTGGGAATCTCATTGAAACCCAGTGAATATTGAAAGGTTTAGATAGAGTGGATGTGGAGAGGATGTTTCCTATAGTGGGTGAACCTAGGGCACAGCTTCAGAATAGAGAGACGCCCATTTAAAACAGAGATGAGGAGAGATTTCTTCAGCCAGAGAGTGGTGAATTTGTGGAATTTATTGCCACGGACAACTGTGAAGGCCAAGTCCAGCAGTGTATATAAAGCGGAGGTTAACGGGTTTTTGATTAGACAGGTCATCAAAAGTTAGGGGGAGAAAGAAGGAGAATGGGGTTGAGAGGGATAATAAATCAGCCATGATGGAACAGACTTGATGGGTCAAATGGTCTAATCCTGCTCCAATGTCTTGTGTTATTATGGATTCTCATAATAATCCTTCATTCATTATTCTGTGAACAATCAATTAATACCCTGATATTTATTCTTTCAATTAAGTCAAAATCAAGCTTATTTTTTTCCATGTTCTCAAAGAACTTCAAGGACCATTTGCATGTGGCAACCTCTAAATACTTCTTCACACTGAAAACATTGTCCATTCTTATCAAGGAATAATTGTTGCACTCAAGGGTTCTGAAAGAGGTAGCGTTTGAGATTGTGGTGGCTTTAGAAATTATCTTTCAAAAGTCTTTGGACTCTGGCATGGTGCCAGAGGACTGTAAAATAGCAAATGTCATTCCACTCTTTAAGAAAGGAGGAAGGCAGCAGAAAGGATACTGTGTGCCAGTTAGCCTGACCTTAGTGGTTGGGAAGATGTTCGAGTCAATTGTTAAGGATGAGGTGATGGAGTACTTGGTGACACAGGACAAGATAGTACAAAGTCAGCATGGTTTCTTTCAGGGAAAATCCTGCCTCAAAAACCTGTAGGAATTCCTTGAGAAGATTACAAGTAGGGAGGATAGATAAAAGGGACGTAGTAGATGTTTTATATTTGGACTTTCAGAAGGCCTTTGACAAGATGCCACACATGAGGCTGCTTACCAAGTTAAGAGCCCACGGTATTACAGGAAAGTTACTAACATGATTAGAACATTGGCTGATTGGTAGGAGGCAGTCAGTGGGAATAAAGGATCCTTTTCAGGTTGGCTGCCAGTGACTAGTGATATTCCGCAGGGGTCGGTCTTGGGACCACTTCTTTCTAAGCTGTATATAAATGATTTAGATGATGGAATAGATGGCTTTGTTGCCAAGTTTGTAGATGACATAAAGACTGGTGGAGGGCAGGTAATGCTGAGGAAACAGGTAGGATTCAGAAGAACTTAGACAGATTAGGAGAATGGGCATGAAAGTGGCAAATGAAATACAATGTTGGAAAATGCATGGTCATGCACTTGGTAGTAGAAATAAATGTGCAGACTATTTTCTAATGGGGAGAAAATCCAAAAATCTGAAATTCAAAGGGACTTGGGAGTCTTTAGAACACCCTAATTTTAACTTGCTGGTTGAGTCAGTGGTGAGGAAGGCAATGGCATGTTAGCATTTATTTCAAGAGGGCTAGAATAGAAGAGCAAGGATGTGATGCTGAAGCTTGATAAGGCACGAGTGAGGCCTCACCTTGAGTATTGTGAATGCTTTTGGGCCTGTCATCTTAGAATAGATGGGTTGGCATTGAGGAGGGTCCAGAGGAGGTTCACAAGGATGATTCCAGGAATGAGAGGATTATCATATCAGGAAAGTTTGATGGTTCTGGGTCTGTACTGACTGGAATTCAGAAGGATGAGTCGGGATTGAACCCTTTTGAATGTTGAAAGGCCTAGACAGAATAGATGTGGAAAGGATGTTTCCAATGTTGGAAGAGTTTAGGACAAGATGACACAGCATCAGGATAGAGGGGTGCCCTTTCAAAACAGAGATGCAGAGAAATTTCTTTAGCCAAAGTGTGGTGAATTTGTTGCCCCATGCAGCTGTGGAGGCCAGTTCATTGGGTGTATTTAAGGCAGAGATTGATAGGTTCTTGATTGGACATGGCATCAAAGATTACGGGAGAAGGTTAGGAACTGGGGTTGAGGAGGAGAAAAAAAAAAGATCAGCCATGATGGCCTAATTCTGCTTCTATGTCTTATGATCTCTTATGGTCTTATGGTCTTTTTAACTCTTTTGTTGTCACACCAATAGACAATAGGTGCAGAAGTAGATCATTCGGCCCTTCAAGCCTGCACCGCCATTCTGAGATCATGGCTGATCATCTACTATCAATACCCCGTTCCTGCCTTGTCCCCATATCCCTTGATTCCCCTATCCATAAAATACCTATCTAGCTCCTTCTTGAAAGCGTCCAGAGAATTGCACTCCACTGCCTTCTGAGGCAGTGCATTCCACACTCCCACAACTCTCTGGGAGAAGAAGTTTTTCCTTAACTCTGTCCTAAATGACCTACCCACTATTCTTAAAACGTGCCCTCTGGTACTGGACTCTGCCAGCATCTGGAACATATTTCCTGCCTCTATCTTGTCCAATTCCTTAATAATCTTATATATTGCAATCAGATTCCCTCTCAATCTCCTTAATTCCAGCATGTACAAGCCCAGTCTCTCTAACCTCTCTGTGTAAGACAGTTTGAACATCCCAGGAATTAACCTTGTGAATCTACACTGCACTTCCCCTACAGCCAGGATGTCCTTCCTTAACCCTGGAGACCAAAACTGTACACAATACTCCAGGTGTGGTCTCACCAGGGCCCTGTACAACTGCAAAAGGATTTCCTTGCTCTTGTACTCAATTCCCTTTGTAATAAAGGCCAACATTCCATTTGCCTTCTTCACTGCCTGCTGCACTTGCTCATTCACCTTCAGTGACTGATGAACAAGGACTCCTAGATCTCTTTGTATTTCTCCCTTACCTAACTCTACACCATTCAGATAATAATCTGCCTTCCTGTTCTTACTCCCAAAGTGGATAACCTCACACTTATTCACATTAAACATCATCTGCCAAGTATCTGTCCACTCACTCAGCCTATCCAAGTCACCCTGAATTCTCCTAACATCCTCATCACATGTCACACTGCCACCCAGCTTAGTATCATCAGCAAACTTGCTGATGTTATTCTCAATGCCTTCATCTAAATCGTTGATGTAAATCGTAAACAGCTGTGGTCCCAATACCGAGCCCTGTGGCACCCCACTAGTCACCACCTGCCATTCTGAGAAACACCCATTCACCGTTACCCTTTGCTTTCTATCTGCCAACCAGTTTTCTATCCATGTCAATGTCTTCCCCCCAATGCCCTGAGCTTTGATTTTACCCACCAATCTCCTATGTGGGACCTTATCAAATGCCTTCTGAAAATCGAGGTACACTACATCCACTGGATCTCCCTTGTCTAACTTCCTGGTTACATCCTCGAAAAACTCCAATTGATTAGTCAAGCATGATTTACCCTTGGTAAATCCATGCTGGCTCGGCCTAATCCTATCACTGCTATCTGGATATGCCACTATTTCATCTTTACTAATGGACTCTAGCATCTTCCCCACTACTGATGTTAGGCTGACAGGATGATAGTTCTCTGTTTTCTCCCTCTCTCCTTTCTTAAAAAGTGGGATAACATTAGCCATTCTCCAATCCTCAGGAACTGATCCTGAATCTAAGGAAAATTGGAAAATGATTACCAATGCATCCGCAATTTCCAGAGCCACCTCCTTTAGTACCCTAGGATGCAGACCAACTGAACCTGGGGATTTGTTAGCCTTCAGTCCCATCTGTCTACTCATCACCATTTCCTTCCTAATGTCAATCTGTTTCATTTCCTCTGTTACCCTATGTCCTTGGCTCATCCATACATCTGGGAGATTGCTTGCGTCTTCCCTAGTGAAGACAGATCTAAAGTACTTATTAAATTCTTCTGCCATTTCTCTGTTTCCCATAACAATTTCACCCAATTCATTCTTCAAGGGCCCAACATTGTTCTTAACTATCTTCTTTCTCTTCACATACCTAAAAAAAGCTTTTGCAATCCTCCTTTATATTCCTGGCTAGCATGCATTTGTACCTCATTTTTTCTCCCCGTATTGCCTTTTTAGTTAAGTTCTGTTGTTCCTTAAAAATTTCCCAATCATCTGTCTTCCCACTCACCTTAGCTTTGTCATACTTCTTTTTTTAATGCTATGCAATCTCTGACTTCCTTTATCAACCACTGTGGCCCCTTTCCCCCCTTTGAATCCTTCCTTCTCCGGGGGATGAACTGATTTTGCACCTTGTGCATTATTCCTAAGAATACCTGCCATTGCTGTTCCACTGTCTTTTCTGCTGGGATATCCGTCCATTTAACTTTGGCCAGCAACTCCTTCATGGCTCCATAGTCTCCTTTGTTTAACTGCAACACTGACACCTCCAATCTGCCCTTATCCTTCTCAAATTGCAGATAAAACCTTATCATATTATGGTTACTACCTCCTAATGGCTCCTTTACTTCAAGATCGCTTATCAAAGCGGGGACACCAGGGAGGATGCAGTAAGGAAAAGCAAGGTCTATGAGTGGTTTAGCTTTATTGTAAACTGCATTGGCAGCAAATACCTGCAGCCAATCTCCCGCCTCCCATTGCTGATGAAAAAGAGGATAAGGTCTGGAGTATCAGAGACTACCTTAATGAAACAATGATCAGCAAGCCATGCAAAGTGGCATATGCTAGCAGTTCTGGGTTTGACTCAATGTCTGTGATGTTTGTAGGGATTTCAATCCTGCAACAATGAATTCTTGGCAAAATATTTTGTGCATAACTTGGAAGAAAATTTGTAGGTTGTAGTGTTCCCGTGTACGCACTGCCATGGCCTTCTTAGTTGTAAATGTCATTTTGGATTTGCATGGCACTGTCCAGTAGCCTGGGTGAGTAACTGGCATGCATTTTGTATGTGTGCCCACCTGTAATGGAGGGAAAGAATGTTTCAGGTGGTAGAGGAAGTGCCAATTAAGTGGGCTGCATTGTCCCAGATGGTGAAAGGATTCTTGACAGTTTTTGGAACCACACTAATTCAGATAACTGAGTATTCCATTACAGTCCTAACCTATCACTTACGGATGGTGGAAAGGCACTAGTGTGCCAGTAGAACATAGAAATTTACAGCACACTGCAGGCCCTTCGGCCCACAATGCTGTGCCGACCAAGTAACCTGCTCTAGAGACTGCCAAGAATTTCCCTGCCGCATAGCTGACTGTTTCTCCAAGTTCCACGTACCTACCTATTGTATTTGCCTCTATCACCTTCACTGGCAGTACATTCCACACACCCACCACTTTCTGTGTGAAAAACTTACCCGACCTCCCCTTGGTACCTATTTCCTAGCACCTTAAAACTATGCCCCCTTGTGTAAGCCATTTCAGCCCCGGGAAAAAGCCTCTGGCTATCAATCAATGCCCCTCATCAATGCCCCTCATCATCTTGTACCCCTCTATCCAAGGAGAAAAGGCCATTCACTCAACCTATTCTCATAAGGTACACCCTCCAATCCAGGGAACACCTTTGTAAATCTCCTCTGCACTCTCCCTATAGTATCCACATCCTTCCTGTAGTGAGATGACCTGAACTGAGCACAGTACTCCAAGTGGGGTCTGACCAAGGTCTTTTATAGCTGTAACATTACCTTTCAGTTTATTACCAACACGCCATACACCTTCTTAACAACACTGTCAACCTGGGCAGCAGCTTTGAGGATCCTATCAACACGAACCCAAGATCTCACAGAGCCTCCACACTGCCAGGAGTCTTACCATTTGTATTATATTCTGAAGAATCACTTGTTAGAATACCCAGACTTCTGACTGGTCCTGTTGCAAATTTGTGACCCAAAATTGTGACTCTGCCTCCACAGATGCTGCATAACCCCTGAGTCCCTCCAACAGTTTGCTTTATTTTTGCCCCAGACTAGTTTGCTCTTGTAGCCATGTAGCTGTCCCAGAGATTCTGTAGAATAATTATGTAAGACTCAGTAGTGCAATTGTCCTTGAAGGGTAGGTGGTTAGACTCTTCCTTGTAGACTATTCTGTGGAAGGAATGTCATTTGCCATTCATCGTCTGTGTTGCGTAGTTCTTGCCATGTGCATAGATTCATTTGCTGAAGAGTTATCAACAAAATTGAATATTGTGGAATCAGGTACAAAAAGAGAGGGGGGAAAGCTGGATTATAGAAAAAAAAAGAAAGAAAATTAATATATAAAATATATTCAATTAAAAATCTTCTGAAACAATTTGCAACCCGAAGGAACAAAATTCCACACTCATAATTGTTCACTTCCTAGGCTAATGGCATTAACAATTATCATGTCACATAATTAATCCTTTTTATCACCTGACTTTATCTTTGTGGCAAGCTTAATGGACACTTAATGTGCAAATGCAGCACCTCCATAAAAATCATCATAGGTGAAGGGTGAGATAGCAATTCCCCTACACTAATGGTGGTGCAGTACAAATAGACCACAAATTGTTATGATTTACAATTCACACAATGTCTCTTCAAGTACCTGCTTTGTGCAAAAATTGTCTGTTATTCAGGCAACATTATCTTCTTCTGCAAAATCTGTCTCATTACTTTTAGTAGCTTACAAAATGAAGGAGACCAGAAGAACAGTGTAACATATATGTTTTTGAACTGACATTAATCCTTTTGATGTATATATCAGAGCTGTCATGGTGCCAGTAAATTTCTATATAAAACCTTTGCAACACCAAGCTTACAATACTCCAAGCAGCTCTCACTGAAGTAAATACAGTCATGTTGATAGCAGAAGCTGATTCTAACTGACTGATTTAGCTCCTTGTCACGGACAAGCCGAGCTTGCCTCGAGATTTTGATTGCTTTGAAAAGCAGGAAATTGGATAATGTGTTGCACGTTTAGCGCAGGGTACCTGCTGTCTGTCCTTGGTTGTGATAGCCCTCTGACACCATTCATCTGTTTTCAACACCCATTATTCCTAAATCAAAATTTCTGATGCTACAGAGTAAAATGAAATTTCTCTTGTTGGTCGAAATTATTCAAAAGCATAGAACTGAAAATGAGGATGGACAAGACTTTAATGGCATGTCAGCAATTGTTCCCCGGCAATTTTGTAATAGATAACAAAATAGGGACAACACAGAGCCGCGGTAAATCATACGTCGTCTATAACTGACAAATAGAAAATGCTGAATACACTCCACAGATCAGGCAGAGATGTGGAAAGAGGAGTAGAATTTATGTTTCAGGTTAACGATCTCTCACTAAGATTGGGAAACAGAAAAAAACAAGTTAGTTTTAATTTGCAGAGAAGGTGGAGAAGAGATGGATAGAACACAAGGAGTACCTCCAGGAGTGGGCAAGAACTGCTGTAATGACAAGCTGCTGATAAAACCCATCTGTTTGATAGTTTAATGGGGGCATTTAGAGATAGAGGAAACAAACGAAAATATAAAAGCTGCAATTTGCAGGTCAGATCTGTCGGAAATGCCCAGCAGATCAAGCTAACAGGCAGTAGAGTAAAAAAAACTGATTTCACATTATAGCAAAACTGACCAGTTCTGATACAAAGAAAGCAGTTTACTTCCAATTGTTGAACCTGAAACTGAATCCTGAAGACTGCAGCACACCCTCTAGGAAGATGAAACCCTCCTATATATTATTATTCCTCCTTTGCAGTTTGAAAAGACATTGAAAGGTTGTAAATGTAACTCCACTATTTAAGATAGGTGGCTGATCGAAAGTGGAGAGCTATGGAACTGTAAGCCTAATGTTAACAGGGAAAATGCTGGAACCTATTATGAAGGACTGGTAAAAGGGAACTTGGTAAATAATAATTAGATAGGACAGAATCAACAGGGGTTTATGAAATGGGAAAAAATTTTCTCCTGCAGAAGGTGGTGAATTTTTAGAATACATCACCCAAGAGACTGTGTTTAATACATCTCAGTCAGAGATGATAAATGTTTAGTTATTAAGATAATTGAAGGATATGGGTACAGCACAGGAAAGTGACACTGAGCTAAATGCAAAGCCTCATTCCTGTTGGGTTCTTAGTGTGTTGAATAGGATTTATATGAAAGCTTAGCAGGGTTTTGGGTTGCGAAATAACTAACATAAGGAATCCAATTGAAAACCAACTCTCCACTTACAAGATACAATCTCTGTCAATACTATTTTCCACAATAATAAGGGAGGTTCGGAACAAAGAATCTCTAAAGATGACAGCCATTTAAGACCATAAGATATAGGAGCAGAATTAGGCCATTCAGCCCATCGAGTCTGCTCTGCCATTCCATCACTGCTGATTCCAATCCCTCTCAGCTCTTCTCGCCATATCCTTTCAAGCCCTGACCAATCAGGAAATGATCAACTTCTGCCTTAAATATATGCACAGACTTGGCAGAGCATTCCACAGATTTACTACTCTCTGGCTAAAAACATTCCTCCTTACCTCTGTTCTAAAGGGTAGCCCTCAGTTTTAAGGCTGTGCCCTGTAGTTCTGGATACCCCCACCATAGGAAACATTCTCTACACATCCACCCTATCTAGTCCTTTCAACATTTTGTGGGTTTCAGTGAGATCACACCCCCCCCCCAATCTTCTAAATTCCAGTGAGTACAGGCCCAAAGCTGACAAATACTCCTAATGTGTTAACCCCTTCATTCCCAGAATCATTCTAGTGAAACTGCTCTAGACTCTCTCCAATGACAACACATCCTTTCTGAGATATGGGCCCCAAACCTGTTGGCAATACTCCAAGTGCAGTCTGACTAGTTTCTTATACAGGCTCAGCATTATCTCCTTGCTTTTATATTCTATACCTCTTGAAATAAATGCCTACATTGCCTTTGCCTTCTCTACCACAGACTCAACCTGGAAAATTACTTTCTGGGAGTCTTGCATGAGGACTCCCAAGTCCTCTGCACCTCTGACAAATGAACCTTCTCGGCATTTCGATAATAGTTCACACTATTGTTCCTTTTACCAAATTGCATTATCATACATTTCCCAACACTATATTCCATCTGCCAACTCTTCACTCAATTTTCCAATTTGTCCAAGTCTTGCTGCAATTGCATTGCTTGCTCAGTACTACCTACCACCCCACCTATCCTCGAATCATCCGCAAACTTTGCCACAAAGCCATCAGTTCCATTATCAGCAACCAACTAGGAAAGGCCCCTTTTATTCACAGCTTGGATCGCAGGACCCTGCAGCGGATAGTGAGGTCAGCTGAGAAGATCATCGGGGTCCCTCTTCCCGTCATCACAGACATTGACACTACATGCTGCATCTGCAAAGCAAACAGCATTATGAAGGACCCCATGAACCCCTCATGCAAACTCTTCTCCCTCCTGCCATCTGGGAAAAGGCTCCGAAGCATTCGGGCTCTCACGACCAGACTATGTAACAGTTTCTTCCCCCAAGCTATCAGACTCCTCAATACCCAGAGCCTGGACTGACACCTTGCCCTACTGTCCTGTTTATTATTTATTGTAATGCCTGCACTGTTTTTGTGTACTTTATGCAGTCCTGTGTAGGTCTGTAGTCTAGTGTAGCTTTCTCTGTTTTTTTTTTACGTAGTTCAGTCTATTTTTTGCACTGTGTCATGTAACACCATGGTCCTGAAAAACATTCTCATTTTTACTATGTACTGTACCAGCAGTTATGGTCAAAATGACAATAAAAGTGACTTGACTTGACTTTCACTGCCTCCTGTCTGTCAGCCATTCTGCTATACATGCTAGTATCTTTCCTGTAACGCTATAGGATTTTATCTTGTTAAGCAGCTTCATATGTGGTATCTTATCAAATGCCTTCTGAAAATCCAAGTAAATAGTATCCACTGCTTCTTTCTTGTCCACCCTGCTTGTTACTTTCTTGAAGAATTCTAACAGATTTGTGAGGCAAGATTTCCCTTTACAGAAACCATGCTGACTTTGACCTATTTTCATCATTAGTCTCCAAGTACCTCGAAACCTCATCCTTAATAATAGACTCCAACACTTCCCAACCACTGAGGTTAGGCTAACAGGCCTATAATTTTCTTTCTATCACCTTCCTCCCTTCTTAAAGAGTGGAGTGACATTTACAATCTTCCATTCCTCTGGGACCATGCCATAATCAGGTGATTCTTGAAAGATCATGACCAATGCATCTGTTATCTCTTCAGCAGCCTCTCTCAGGATCATTTTCCAGTGGTCCAATAACAACTCTCACCTCCCTTTTACTCTTTATATAACTGTAAAGTTTTTTGGTATTCTGCCTATATTATTGGCTAGTCTACCCTCATGTTTTATCTTTTCCCCACTTATAGCTTTTTTAGTTGCCTTTTGTTGGATTTTAAAAACTTCCCAATCATCCAACTTCCCACTCACTTTTGCTACCTTATATGCCCTTTCTTTGGCTTTTATGCAACCCTTAACTTCCCTTGTCAGCCATGGTTGCCTACCCCTGCCATTTGAAAAGTACTTCTCTGTGGGACATATCTATCCTGCACCTTGTGAACTATTCCCAGAAACTTCAGCCATCTCTGCTCTGCCGTCATCCCCACCAGTATCCTCTTCCAATCCACCTGGACAAGTTCCTCTCTCATACCTCGGTAATTCCCTTTATTCCATTGCGGTATTGATACCTATGAGTTATGCTTCTCCCTCTCTAATTGCATTATGAATTTAATCATATTATGGTTACTGCCTCCTAAGGGTTCCTTTATGTGAAGCTCCCTAGTATCATCTGGGTTATTACACAACCCCAAGTAGGCTCAAGCTCAAACACAAGCTGCTCTAAAAAGCCATCTCATAGACATTCAACAAATTCCCTCTTTTGTGATCCAACACTGACCTGATTTTCCCTATCCCCTTGAATATGAAGCCCCAATTATATTGTGCCATTATTCTTATTACATGCCTTTTCCAGCTCCCTTTGCAAACTCAACCCCACATCTTGGCTACTATATATAAGGTTTTTTTACCCTTGCAATTTCTTAAGTCCACCCACAGAGATTCAACAGTCTCTGACCCTATGTCACCTGCTTCTAAAGATGTAATTCCATCTCTTACCAACAACGCAGCACCACTGCCTATGCCCTCCTGGCCGTCCTTTCGATACTAAGTATGTCCTTTGATGTTAAGCTTCCAACTATGGCCTTCCTTCAGCCACGACTCAGTGATGCCCACAACGTCATACCAACCAATCTCCAATTGTGCCATGAGTTTGTCTACCTTATTCTGAATGCTATGCACATTTAAATTCAGCACCTTCAGTCCTGCATTCTTCACCCTGCATTTTTTGACCTCCCTGATCATTCAGCATCATAATTAACCACAGTGGACTGAGGCAATATAAACCAAAATTGAATACCATTGCTGATTGAATTCCATCAGCACGGGAGAATGAATTTCAGAGTGCAATCTAGTACGTTTGATTTCTTCCTGATTTCTAATTGTATAAACATCCAAACATAAGCCTCTGTTCCAACTCCAATCATCTTAAAACAAATGCATTTCTGTCAAAGGGAAAACTTAAATATTAAGAATTTAAAATATAGGTCTTCAAATTACCTTCCAGTCCTAACAGATGCAGGACAAGTGCCTGGCAACAAATAACTTGCAATCCTTCAATGAGGCAGCTTGCCTCAAGCGGCACAGTAGCATATTGGTTAGCACAAAGTTTTTCAACTCAGACAACCTTGGTTCAATCTTCACCACTGCCAGTAAAGAGGTTATACGTTCTCCCCATGACCACATGGGTTTCCTCAGGGTGCTCCAGTTTCCTCACACTGTCCAAAGACATACCAGTTGTTTGGTCAATTTAGCATTGTAAATTGTCCCATGATTAAGCTAGAATTAAATTGTTGGGTGAAAGGGCCTATTCCGTGCTGTATCTCAATCAATTAATTAATTTTGCCAACCGTGATGTGAGTTTTCTTTATCTCAGATGTGCATTTGTGTTTTTAAAAAAAGGCAAAAAGGACTGGTTAATTTGTGCCTTTACAGCACATCTACTTTCAGAATTTGTTATATTTAAATACCCCACTTCTCACTCCATCACTGGCATTGCAGAGATGCAATTATTACCCAACAATTGCAAACCCTCACACTCCTATGGTTCAAACACTACTGTCTGCTTGCTTCCACCAAATAGGGAGTCAGCACTTCAGGCAGAAGATCTGGAAAAACAAAATAAAATAATATAGTGGAGATAAATCCAGACAGTTTCCAGGAAAGTACCTGCTTCCATGTTTCTCAATCACAACTCCAGCACATACGTGTACCCAATCCAGGTTTCCCTCATGTGAAAATCAAGATCAAGCAACTTATTCTTTTTCTATATTAACATGTTTTTCTTAAGAGGTTTGTGATTAAATAAACACTTTCCCATCGACTTGTAGGATATCTGCTTATGGAGCTGCTGGAGGCATGGGGGGAAAGAGCAACTTCTGGAGATTCCGTGGTGTGCTGGTACAAGCCACGTTCTACCTGGAGAAAGATGTTATTCTGTATATACTGGTTGGACAGCAGGGAGAAGATGCCTGCCCCAGTGTAAGTAGATATTCAGTTACTTTTACAAATCATAAAGATATAAGATCACAGGATCTTTAAAAAAAAGCCCTAGATACTGGTAGTTACTTTTATCTCATTAATCTCAACTGCACAAAAAGAACTTCCCAACATATTTCTCAGAAATGTACAGCATCTTATATCTCTTCAGTCTTTTTATACTGTCTACCTCAGTGCCAACTACCCATGTTAACTTAATCACTTATTATCCTGATATTTTTATTGTTAACTAATTTGTTCTGTTTATGAGAGTGTGTCAAACTGTTTGATAAATGTGAAATAAATCCTATAATTACAATGTATATTTTATTTGGATTTCTGTTGTATAGCTAACTGCTTAATAGATCACTCCTTGCTCAATCTAATCAAATAAGTGCAATATACTGTATAATTACAAATAAAATAAGACAGTCCAAGCGTTTGTTCAAAAAATGCTCAAGAAAGTACAATTCAATCCATCAAATTTATTCATTCTACAAATTATGTTCAATCTAGTCTGCTGCATCCAATTCTCCAAAGGAAGTTCCTGCATTTTCTTGCTTCAGAGTAAATCTTCAATACAATCTATGAAACTCTGATTACTGCTCTCATCTTTGTCTCGCTATCTTCCTTGGCAATTACATGGTAGCAGCAAGCAGAACCTTTTCTTTCATGGGGTGTGAGCATCACTAGCAAGGACCATTATTTATGGTCTCTCCCTAGTTGCCAACTGAATCATCTGGTTTCTGGTAAAGTAATGAACCTTATGGATTTCTTGCTAAAATATAGCCCTTTCGCAGTCTTCCAGACTGTTGCTACTTTTTATGTCTGGTTATTTACCTAACTGAATTTAAATTCTGCTGCTGGGTTTTATGTCCAGATCATTAGACCAGACCTCTGGATTGTTGGTTCAATAACAACAACAATGCTATCGTGCCTTTATTATAAACGCCCGACAGTCATAACTCTTCCATAATTCTAATGGGAGTTTCATGAAGGGCTGGCATTTAGAACAGAAGATGGGATTGAGGACCTTGGCCCAGCATGGCAACTTATGCTCGGCCCATGAGAGGTGAACTGATGACCCAGCACTCAAGTGCTCTCATTACCATCTTGGGTGGCTTCAACCATGTTACCATGGCTAGAACACTGCCCAACTTCACGCAGTATGTGAGCTGCACAACCAGAGGGGAGAGGACCCTGGACTTGACGTATGCTAACGTTAAGGATGGATACAGCTCCTCCCCCCGCTGGGAAGGTCAGATCACAACCTGGTGCATCTCAAACCCTGCTACATGCCTCTGGTGAAGAGTAAACTTGCAACCTCGAGGACAGTGAGGAAATGGTCGGGGGAGGCTTATGAGGCACTCCAGGGTTGTTTTGAGGTGACAGACTGGCAGGCACTCTGTGAACCACATGGAGAGGACATTGATGGGCTCACAGAGTGCATCTCTGGTTACATCAACTTCTGTGTGGACTGCAGTGTTCCAGCAAGAACTGTCCTTTGTTATTCAAGTAACAAGCCATGGGTAACAAAGGACATTAAGGCCATCCTGAACGCTAAAAAGAGGGCATTTAGAGATGGAAATAGGGAGGAGCTGAGGACAATACAGAGGGACCTGAAAGCCAAGATCAGGGAGGCTAAGGACAGATATAGGAGGAAGCTTGAGTGGAAACTCCAGCAGAACAACATGAGAGAGGTCTGGAGTGGGATGAGGACCATCACTGGGTTCCGGCAAACTAGCAACAGAGAAGCTGAAGGCAGTGTGGACAGGGCCAACGATCTTAACCTGTTCTTCAACAGAATTGACCCTGTGGCCCCTGCCCATCCCCCACATGATTCATCTGGTGTCGGTCCCCAACTCCACTCTCCCCTCCTACCCCTCCTCACAGCCCTCCATCCTGCTCTAATTACTACACCCGTCCCCCATCTGATACCACCACAGTGGGCTTCACAGCTGAACAGGTGAGAAGACAGCTGAAATGTCTCCACCCAAGTAAGGCTGCAGGCCCGGATGGTGTCAGCCCCAGGGTGCTCAAAGCCTGTGCCCCCCCAGCTATGTGGGTTACTTCACCAAGTCTTCAACCTGAGCCTGAGTCTCCAGAGGGTTCCTGTGCTGTGGAAGACGTCCTGCCTCGTCCCTGTACCGAAGACGCCGTGCCCCAGTGGCTCCGATGACTACAGACCAGTGGCATTGACCTCCCACATCATGAAGACCCTGGTGAGACTTGTTCTAGAGTAGCTCCAGCCTATGGTTAGGTCACACTTAGACCCCCTCCAGTTCACCTACCAGCCCCGACTAGGAGTTGAGGATGCCATCGTCTACCTGCTGAACCGTATCTACCCCCACCTGGACAAGCCGGCGAGCACTGTGAGGGTCATGTTTTTTGACTTCTGCAGTGCGTTCAACACCATCCGCCCTGCTCTGCTGGGTGAGAAGCTGACAGTGATGCAGGTGGATGCTTCCCTGGTGTCATGGATTATTGATTACCTGACTGGCAGACCACAGTACTTGCAACACTGTCTGTCAGACAGAGTGGTCAGCAGCACTGGGGCTCCACAGGGGACTGTCCTGTCTCCCTTTCTCTTCACCATCTACACCCCGGACTTCAACTACAACACAGAGTCTTGCCATCTTCAGAAGTTTTCTGATGACTCTGCCATAGTTGGATGCATCAGCAAGGGAGATGAGGCTGAATACAGGGCGACGGTGGGAAACTTTGTCACATGGTGTGAGCAGAATCATCTGCAGCTTAATGTGAAAAAGATTAAGGAGTTGGTGATGGACCTGAGGAGGGCTGAGGCTCCGGTGACCCCTGTTTCCATCCAAGGGGTCAGTGTGGACATGGTGGAGAATTACAAATACTTGGGGATATGAATTGGCAGTAAACTGGACTGGTCAAAGAACACTGAGGCTGTCTACAAGGAGGGTCAGAGCCATCTCTATTTCCGGAGGAAACTGAAGTCTTTTTACATCTGCCAGACAATGCTGAGGATGTTCTATAAGTCTGTGGTGGCCAGTGCTGTCATGTTTGCTATTGTGTGCTGGGGCAGCAGGCTGAGGGTAGCAGACACCAACAGAATCAACAAAGTCATTTGCAAGGTCAGTGATGTTGTGAGGGTGGAACTTGACTCTCTGATGGTGGTGTCTGAAAAGAGGATGCTGTCCAAGTTGCATGCCATCTTGAACAATGTCTCCCATCCACTGCATAATGTACTGGTTAGGCACAGGAGTACATTCAGCCAGAGACTCATTCCACCGAGATGTAACACTGAGCGTCATAGGAAGTCATTCCTGCCTGTGGCCAACAAACTTTACAACTCCTCCCTCGGAGTGTCAGACACTCTGAGCCAAAAGGCTGGTTCTGAACTTATTTCCACTTGGCATAATTTACTTATTATCATTTAATTATTTCTAGTTTTATTTTGCTATATTTCTACTCTATTCTTGGTTGGTGCGACTGTAATGAAACCCAATTTCCCTCGGGATCAATAAAGTATGTCTGTCTGTCTGAGTAGTACCTGGTACAAAAGGGTTTGAAGGGAAAACCAAATGGAATATCCCAACACAATCAGAGTTTTTGGGCTTGCTGTAAGATGAGGATCCCAGGTGTGTTGTTTGCGACATTGCCTTTTAAATGTTACCCACGGTAACTTTAGTGACAGTCCCAGGCAGGTGTAACTTTACAAGATCTGCATGCTTCTCCTGTAAACTTTAGCAACCTTTAGCCAAGAAATTTAGTCCACATCATCTTATTTTTGACCAGAACAATTGAAATAATTGCAAATCAGTAAAATAATCAGTATTTCTATCCACACATTGTCGACAAGATTAAACTAATGGCCTCTGAATGTGAGTGCACACCAGCCCGGAAATCCCAGGGTGTGCAATATGACGTCAATCAGCATATAACCCGGGATTGGCATCACATTTGCAATGCCAATGCAAGTATACATGCAGAGGAGTTAGAGTGGCCTCAACAGAAAAGAAAATCTTAAAAGCAAGATGAAGACCTATTTGAAAGAGGTCCCCATCTAAGTTGCTTATATGGAGTGTATAATGGAAATAGCCAAGGAAACTTCTCCAATAGATTATACTGTACGCCTGCAGGTGAGGCTTTTTTCTTGGGGGTGGGGAGTATAGATGGAAAACCATCCTCGTGTTTCTCCTGAATAACTGCCCCCTGATGTCCAACCATCTAGTGTAAAAGCCCTCTGCTCCTGAATCCATCAGATGCAGTCATTAGCACCAGTAACCTTTGTGAATGAGTCCTGTCAGAGCTTCCACCACTGAAAGAGATTCCGCTTGAAACAATTATATTAGATGCTTTAAACAACAAAATAGTTCACATAAAATTTAACACACGGCTAATAATTCTTAACAACTACCAGAGCAGTTACAGTTTAACATCATACTTGGTACATTACCTTATCCACAAAATCAGTCACAACAATCTCTATTTGATTGTTTGCCAAGCATCTGTATTTTATACCTATGCTTTCACAATATCTCATATCCTGTAGAGACGCAATGTCCCTTTTCTCTCCTTTCATATATCTTGTTGTCCCTTTAGAGACATCAAAGTCATTTTCCCTGACCTATTCCTTTGGCTCTTATTTCTGCCATAACAATTTTAAATTGTTTTGTCACTTTCTGACTTCACTGTGTTTGATTGGCATTACTAAATCCATACCTACTGTGTGTGACATTCTTCAAAGAGCCTTCACATCTTCAATCCGTCCTACATTGCAATGCAGTTCTCTCTTAAATCATCCAACTCAATTGGGGTCTTGCTTTAGATCCTTAAGAAATTCTGCAAACTATTTAAGTCTTGTAGAAAATTACTTATTTTCCAGAATTCATGCAGTCACATTTTACTTAATTGATTTTACCTTCCTGTAGCACTATTTTCTGGATCTTTTGCTTCTCATTCTGTGGGTTCTTATAATCACATATTCATTGCCTAGAAACTCCTACAAAGATGTTCTCCCAGAACATTTAAAGAATCACCCAGTAAAATGCTTGTCATCAATATAAGAGAATAGTTCCACTGTCCTGAGACAGGTATTCATAGTGGATTAACTCTCAATCCGTGGTATTTCAAGTCAGTCAAATTGTCTGACTAGCTTGTTACCAGCTTAACCAGTTTGCTAATGATGCTCCCAGTGGCCCCCGATCTAGTTCTATATTCAATAGCTTCTGGCGACGAGCTGTGAAGTCCATCAAGGCCATGTGTCAGACAATTGCTTTTTTAGGTTCATAAGGACAGAGTGTGGAGTTAGGGGACAAATTAAGGTTAGGAGACAGCAATGGTGGGAGTTAAAGGTCAGAGTAGTCAATGAAGAGTCAGGAGCAAGAGCCCGGAGGGAGCACTCCGTGATAGAAGGCCAGTCATCCCTATGGGTGGCTGTCATGTTGGTGGGCCCCATGGACAAGGGCTGCAGGACTCCTAACCCTATGTCTGGGGATCAGAAGTCCTTGAGAGCTTGAGCTACAAGGGCCTATGACCACACCCCCCCCCCCCCCCCAGTTCAGTGAGTCCCAGAGATGGAGGTCAGTGTTTGTTCGTAGTTTGAGGCAGGTGTTCAACATCCGTGATCAGCAAGTCGTGGAGTCAATACTGAAGGTTGAAAGTCGAATATCTAAGTCAACGAGTTCAGAAGTCGAGGCCTAATCAGTTGACTCTCCTGGGTTGGCATGCCCAGAAGTCAAAGGCCTGATGCCTGCAAGTCCAGGCCAGGCACTGGAGATTGGAGGCCGGTAGGCAGCCTGGGTTGGAGGTGTGGGGTGAGAGGGAGTAAATGTGCTTGTCATTGTTGGTGTGGGTGTTCTTCTGAGCACTGCCTGCAAGCTATGTTGGCATCGGAATATGTAGCAACATTGCTGGCTGCCCCCAGCACATCCTGAGGCTGTGTTGATTTTTAAACCAAATGGCATCTTACTGCATGCTTCAATATATGTGTGATAAATAAATGAATCTAAATCTGAATTTGGATCTGAACCTGGTAACTCGCTGCTAACATGATGCTGCCTGTTTGACGCTCAGAAACATAGATATATGTCACTCTGTTACTTACAAATGCATGAACGTTTCACACTGCGAGTAAATGACCTTCAAGGATTGTCCTCAAAATACTCCACTTGGGATTACCCACACTCGGTTTAATATTATATTTCATTCATTAACATGTGACTCACCTCTATACCCCACAACCTTTCATCAACTGCCTCAGCATAAAAGGTTCACATACCTTGGCCAAACTGCTGGCTAACCTCTTCCCAAGAAGGTCTTGCAATTCTATGCATGGCTCTCCTTTCAGCTAAGTTTCATCATCAGACAGACGGTTACCAATTCCACCCTGCAGTGTTACCACCTGTACCCCGATCACTCTGTTACTCGTGCGGATAGAGCAATGCACACAACGTGCTAAGGGAGTTTCGCGGGTCGGGCAGCATCTATGAAGGGGAATAAAGAGTTGATGTTTCGGTCCGAGACACTTCATCAGGATAGGCTTATGGACAGAGTTGCCTAACGGCACTGCAGCACTTCACCTCAGAGACTGAAGTGTGTATCTCCCTGCTTGCAGGTCCAGAGGAATAATGTTCAAATTTTTAAACACCAGGTCCACCTGGTGGCTGCAGACGATGTTGCCTTGAAACTTGCATCCATTGTCTCAAACAGTTTAGCCTGAATGTTGTCATTTAATCATCTGCTCGCCAAGTGATTATACAACGTCTGACCTAAGAAGTTCTGGAAACTGCATTTCTTTGCCAAGTTCCTTAGCCTGTCGTATATTGACCAACCATCAATATGTGACCAGCTGCTGGTCACAGGACTAGTTGCATGTGGCAAACAATAATCCTTAAAGAGCTTGAGACATTGTTCATGGTATTAGTATAATATCCAGCATTTTGTGATGCAGTATTACTCTCTTCCTTTTCCATATGGCAACACTGCAACGTTCTTCATCCCTTCCTGGAACATTGGCAATAACATTTGACCTCAGTCATGATTCCGCACCTTCCCACATACAGTGCTAATGGCTGTGAACAGTCACATGTCCTGAGTTCAGCAACGTATCAGCCATATCCTCTCCCTGCTATCAATACTGCTGTGCTTGAGGTACCCCTTTCAAAGCAGCACACACAAAATGCTGGAGGAACTCATCAGATCAGGCAGCATCTGTAGAAATAAATAAACAGTCAATGTTTTGGGCCGAGATCCTTCTTCAGGACTGGAAAGGAAGTGAGAAGATGCCACAATAAAAAAGGTGAAGGAGGATAACTCGAAGATGGTAGGTGATGAGTGAAGCCAAGTCGGTAGGAAAGGTGAGGAAGAAATCTGATAGGAGAAAGGGAAGAGGGTCGTCAGGAGGAGGTGATAGGCAGGTGAGAAGAGGAAAGAGGACAGAGTGGGGAATAGAAGAGAAGACCGTGGACTGACATGTCGGTACAGGAAAGGGAATTGGAATTAAAATGGTTAATTCCTCTTCTGGTGGATGGAAAGGAGGTTCTCAACGAAGTGGTTCCCCAATTTATGATGGGTCTCAGCAACGTAGAGGAGGCCGCATCGGGAGCACCAGATACAATAAACAAACCCCAACAGATTCTCAGGTGAAGTTTTGCCTCACCTGGAAGCACTGTTTGGTGCCCCAAATGGAGGTGAGGAAGGAAGTGAGTGGGCATGTGTAACACCTTGACCAATTGCAGGGATTAGTGGGAAGGGATGAATGGACAAGTGAATCACTGAGGGGGAGATCCCTGTGGAAAATGGAGAGTAGAGGGGGAGGTAAATGCTTGCTTGGTGGTGGGATCCCTTTGGAGATGGCTGAAGTTGTGGAGGTTGATATGTTGGATGCAGAGGCTTGCAGAGAATGATGAGAGTTGCCAATGTGCATGTTTCTCAGGAAGCAGTATGTAAAAATTAATGTCTATAGGCTCATTAGTGTAGTAAGCTACCACAAAAGCAAAGTAACTGGCTAAACATCCTCAACTATGTGCAATAAGTGTATGAAAAGTCAAGTTGCACGATGCACAGCTCCAGGTAACTTGATTTCTCTGACTATGGAGACAATTAGGCTTGTCTGTTTGTGTTCCATTTTTAAAATTTTCTCTGGAGGATATGCTCAGCCTGACAATGCTAATCTGTCGTCCTGCTCTCCATTTCACACCACTTATCTTCCTTTGGCTATGATAGAATCACAGCACAGTGACGAACCCTTCAGCCCACCTAATCTGTGCCAAGTCCATTAAACTGTCTACTGCCTACAAAAAAAAAGTAGTTTTTTTTTTGCCTACTGTTCAAAAAAAAACCATTTGAACAGCCTACTCACATTGAACTGCACCAAGACCATAGCACTCCATATCCTTAAGATCCATGTACCTATCCAAAGTTCTAAACATTGAAATCAAGCTCACATGCACCACTTGTTCTGGCAGCTCATTCCACACTCTCACAAACCTCTGAGTGAAGACGTTTCCCCTCATTTACACTTTTCACCTTTCACCCTTAACTCATGACTTCTAGTTGTAATCCATCCCAACCTCAGTGGAAAAAGCCTGCTTGCATTTACCCTATCTATACCCCTCATAATTTTGTATACCTCAATCAAATCTCCTCTCAATCTTCTGTGTTCCAAGGAATAAAGTCCTAACCTATTCCATCTTTCCTTATAACTCAGGTCCTCCAGATCCAGCAACATCCTTGTAAATTTTCTCCATACTGTTTCAACTTTACTTAGATCTTTCCTGTAGGTAGGTGACCAAAACTGCACACAACACTCCAAATTAGGCCTCACCAATGTCAAATGTTAATCCATCCATCTCCTGTACTCAATACATTGATTTACGAAGGCCAATGTACCAAAAGCCTTCTTTTGTCGAGTCTCTAACTGCTTCCATTCACCCATTAACCAGATAATCTTGTTTACAGTTTATCTCCATGTTCATCCCAGTTTTACCCTGTCAAAGGCAAACCTCACCTGCACTATCCCTACAGGTCAGCAAGCTTCTAGTCTCTCCTTCACAGTTCTGTTGAAGAGACTTGAACCTGTCACACTAACTGTTTCATATGCCACAGATGTGGCCTGTCTTGCTTAATATTATCAGCCTTTTCTGTTTTTATTTTCCAAGTAATTTAAATTTTTAAAGGTACACATACATTGATGTACAGTATAAGTTACTAGTCCAATGTTTTGAATAAAAGGGAAATAAAATGGATGGGACATGGATGGTAGGGACTGTGGTCTTGGTGCAGCTCAATGTGAGTAGGCTGCTCAAATGGTTTGGCACTGATGAGATGGGTCAAAGGGCCTGTTTCTGTGCTGTTCTATGACTCAGACTCTAAAAGAAAAGCACTGAGCCTGTCCATCTTCATCACATGCACAAATACTGGAGTTCTGTGCATCACACACCCCACTCCAAACCTTTCCACGCACTAACAAAAAATTGCATGAAAAAAATCAGCAAATTCAGAATAATGTCTAAATTGCTCCAGTGTACCATAAAAAAAAATTACAGCAGGGTATGATTACACTTGGCAGGTCAGTTTAAGTAATTTACACATCCCATATCCTGCTCAAAGAGATTATAAAGTCTCTTCTTACAGAATTGGAGCATAACCAATTACACATCACATTGTGTTTATTTGTTTATTTTTCATACTTTGAAATGTGATTTTATGTAAAGCAAGGTTTATAAATCATTGCAGAATATATTTATATTTTGTGCTCGGGCCATTGACATTTTAACCTGGTAGTTTTGTTTTACTGCCCTGTGATTAATTGTGATTACCAGAGTCAAGTGTTTTCCCACACCCTCATTCATCAGTCAAAGATAAATACTGTTAACTTTGCGATTCCCTCTGCCAACTAAAAATATACATCTATTAAAAATCAATGAGCCATGTATAAAGGTTAGAAGAAAAGAAATTGGCTGAACCATTGCATTACTTCAGTCTTTTGCAGGCATTTTATTGCAGTTCTCATTTGAGTTTATCATTATATTGCCAAATGTCCCCCATTTCCTTTGCTCCTCTCTATGCTTATTTAACTTTATATAAATTTTCAATAAAACAAATGTAGGTTCTCACTTATGTTTTACTTTCTTCCATAAAGCACATAAAATCTTGGATAACATTGCTCTTGGTGAGTTGAGAAGCAGGGGGTACGTGATGTCCTGCTGAAGGGTTTCGGCCCGAAACGTAGGCTGTTTGCATACCTCCATAGATGTTGGATGATTTACTCAGTTTCTCCAGTATTTTTGTTTGTGTTGCTAAGGATTTCCAGCATCCACAGAATATCTTGTAACTGTGATAGTGTGGGAATAGTAGCTGGAATTAAAATGTTGGCCACCGTGAGATCCTAGCTGGTGCGGCAGTAGGAACAAGATGTCAGCTAGCAAAGCAGTCACCCGGGCCAGGTCTCTCCGAACTAGAGGAGGCCACAATGTTGTTTCACATCTCCAATAGCTGAGATCAGTCCTAACCTCTGGTATTGTCCATGTGGAATCTATCCCTATGACCACGTGGTGCTCCAAGTGCTGCAGTTTCTTCCGACACCCCAAAGACGTGCGGGTTGGTAAGGTAATTGTCCACTATAAATTGATTCTATTCTACAGATGAGTGAGAGAATCAGAGGGGAAGTGAAAGCGAATGAGGGGAGAATAAAATGGGATTAGTGTAAATAGGCCTGGTAAGCCAAAGGGTCTTTTTCCATCCTGCATGGTCTTCTGACTATGATTGAAATGATCTGACCAAAAACAAAAATGCTGAAATACTCAGCAGGTAAGGTATCTTCTGTGGAAAGAGAAACAAAATTTATCTTTTATGTGGAAGACCTTTTATCAGAATTAAGAGAGTTTATAGGTCTGGGATATGGTACATTTGATATATGGGAAGATTTGAAATAATATCAGCCAAGAGGGAGCGAAATCCTTAAAAGATAATTTCAACTATCACCCCAACAAGCTAAGGTAATGCAGAACTTGCTTTGTTTAAAATGGTAGACTCAGCAAGAATTTCTTATGAACAGCACACACCCTCTTGTATTCTCCCTCACTGAAGTTAGAACATAGAACAGCACAGCACAGTAAAAGCCCTTCAGCTCACAATGTTGTGCAAACTTTTTAGCTTAGTCCAAGATCAATGTAACAAGCCTTGCACATAGGCTTCCATTTTTCTTTCATCTGCGCACCTATCAGCTGAATGTCTCGGAAGTATCTGCCTGGAACATCACCTCTGGCAGGGTGTTCCATGCACAAACTACTCACTGAGTAAAAGAAACTACTTGTGACATCCCCTTGCCCCACCCGATACTTTCCTCCAATCACCTTATGTCTTCTCGTATTAGCCCTCACTTTACTGGAAAAAGGGTGCTTGCTGTCCACACTGTATCTTTGCCTCTTATTAACTTATACACCACTATCAAGTTGCTTCTCATCCTCCTTTATTCCAAAGAAGAAAATCCCTAGCTTGCTCAATCTATCCTTACGAGACACCACCTTTAATCCAGGCAGCATCCTGGTAAGTCTCCTCTGCATGCTCTCTAAAGTTTCCACATTGTTCCTGTAATGAGGTGACCAGAACTGAACATTAGGAATAGGACTCCTGCAAGCCTCTGGAGATGCGCAGTGGAGAGCCCCCGTGACCTGTAGCAGCACATCGTAGCATGGAGGCTCCAATACACAGAATCTCAAGAGGCTGCAGACCCAGGCAGATCCACCACAGGCAGTTATTGAAGACATTCCCAATGGACTGTGCCCCCAAAATATTCACTACCAAGGTCCCTCCCCATCATCACACCACCATCCACACCCCCCCCCCCAATCCATCACCACTGTTAGGAAGGAGGCACAGGAGAGATAGAGAAGCCTTGAAAACTAACACTCAATAATCTTCTTTTCCTCCATCAGAGCTCCAACTTGGCCACAAACCCACAAACGCCACCTCTCCATTCCATTTTCTACTATTTATATATTTTGTTATTTATAGTAACTTTGCATTTTTGCACTGCACCCCTGTCACAAAACAACAAACCTCACACCACATAAACCAGTGAGAATAAACCTGAGTCTGACTCTGAGCACCTGGAATGAGCTGCCAGAGGAAGACTGAGGTGGGTACAAATTCAACATTTAAGAGGCATTTGGATAGGTACATGAAGGAGAGGGGTTTGGGGGGAAGGTTTATGGGCCAAACGCAGGTGGTTGGGACTGGCAGGGAGGATGCAATTGTTGGCATGGACCAGGTGAACAGAACCACCTGTTCGTATGGTTCTACAATTTTATGATCTGATGCAAGTTGGGTGATTGAGCACCTTCACCAGCCAGGATCTCCAGGTGGCCAGCAATTTTAATTCTACTTCACATTCCTGCAACAACATGTCTGTCCGTGGAATTTCTTTGCCCATTCCCATGTCTTTCCACAGCTTCCACTACTGCCAAATTGAAGCAAGACACAGGTTGCAAGAAAGGCACCTCATATTCCGCCTTGGTAGTCTCCAACCTGATACTATGAACATCAATAACTTTAATTAACATTGTTAATTGAGAGGGTATCAATTCTCCTTTCAGACTCTTTGGCAAGAATGGCTTCCAGCTGGGAGCTCCTTCCGTATGCTTCTCCTCTTTCTTCCAGAAGGTTGATTTCATCTACATTTCCCCTGGTCATTCTCTAAGCATGATCTATTCCAGCTGAAAAATGGCATCAAAAGCACATACGACTCCTAGGAATTAACATTACTCAAAGAGCATTAATATCAAATCGACTTTACATAGTTCTTGTCATAGTCTGACATAATGGATTCACCTTGAAACGTTATCTCTGCTTCTCTTTCCATCTATACTGTCTGACCCGCTGAGTGGTTTTTATTTTAGAATTCCAGCTTTGCTATTTGTTTTTATTTTCGGAGCTTGAGCTATAAGACGAGGCTGGATATGCTGGGACTCTTTCCCCTGGAGCTTCAGAGCATAAGTGGTTGCCTTATTAAGGATGATAAAATCATGAAGGCCGTTGACAACGTGAATGGTCACAGCCTTTTTCCCAAGCTACAGGAGTCTAAAACTAAAGGGCAGTGATTGAAAGTGAGAGGGAAAGTCTTAACAGGAGTAACTTTTTCACAGAGAATGAAGGGTATATGGAATGACCTGCCGGAGGAAGTTGTAAAGGCAGGTACAATGATAACAATTCAAAGTACATTTAGACAAGTACATGTTGCAGCTCTATAAAGCTCTGGTTAGACTATATTTGGAGTATTATGTTCAATTCTAAACATAGATGCAGTGTTTTCCCAGCATATATTACAAATAAACACTTCTTGAGCATTTAGCCGGGTACAGGTATGGATTATAACTGATGTTTTGATGACAAACTCTGTCACCTTCATTAGGGATCATTGGTTATAATCGACACCTCTACCCAACTGGAAGCCTGAGAAGAGTTTATTCATGTTCAGTTCTCATCACCTCATTATAGGAAGGATGTGGAAGTTTTAGAGTTCGAAGTTCAAAGTAAACTTATTATCAAAGTATGTACGCCATTTACAACCTTGAGATTCATCTTCTTGCAGGCACCCACAAAACAAGGAAACACAATAGAATCTGTGAAAAACACACACAGCAAACACCTACAAACATCCCATATGCAAAAAGAGGACAAATAATGCAAATAATAAAATAAGAGGGTTAGAGGGTACAGACCAGGATGCTATCTGTATTAGAGAGCATGTCTTATGAGGATAGGTTGAGTGAACTAGGGCTTTTTCTTTGGAGCAAAGGAGGATGAGAGAGGTGACTGGATGGAGGTGTGTAAGAAGATAAGAGGCATAGTGGACAGCCAGTGATATTTTCCCAGGGCAGAAAAGGCTAATATGAGAGGGCATAAGTCTAAGCAGATTGGAGGGATCTATAAGAGGTAATGTTTTTTTTACAGAGTGGTGGATACATGAAATGTGCTGCCAGGGGTGGTAATAGAGGCAGGTACATTAGAGACATTAAAGAGACACTTAGATAGACACATGGATGAAGGACAAATGGAGGGCTATGTTGGAGGGAAGAATTAGATTGATCTTGAAGTAAGTAAAAGGTTGGTTATGTTGTGGGCCAATGTTGTGGGCCAAAGGGCCTGTATTAATGCTGTACAGTTCTAAATTTAGAGAGGGATATAGGCCAGATATGGAGAAATCCGACTAATTCAAGTGGACAACTTGGTTGGCATGCAAAAGCTGGGCCAGGGGGCCTGTAAAACTCCAAGACTATTTGTGTCATAATCTGACTTCTCTGAATGCTTCAGAATGATGTGTATAAATCAACATATTATAAAGATGACAGCTATAGCACCCAAAATAGGCACCCACCTCAATTTCACTCACTTTGTTTCATATTAGAATCCAGCATGATGGCTTTCCATCAGGGAATCACAGTTACAAGTCCCATTACTGCCATGGTACATTAATAGATTAACATGTTTAGCCATTCCACAAACTCTTCAGATGACAGATTTTTATCATCAAAGCACACTTTACAGAAATGTGCCTGACAATCTGTACATAATTTTAAGAAGTTTATCAAATTTGATCAAAAGTGTGTCACATATAAACCAAAAAAAAATCATCTTGAAACATTAAGTAATTTTGAATTATCAATGATTCCTCTGTACAATTGAAGGTATTAATCCTTGGAAATTAAACTTCAACTTACTTTGGTGCATTAGGGTTACATAGAAACAGTAAACCTACAGCACAATACAGGTCCTTCAGCCCACAAATTTGTGCTGAACATGTCCCTACCTTAGAAATTACTAGGCTTTCCCATTGCCCTCTATTTTTCTAAGCTCCATGTACCTATCCAAAAGTCTCTTAAAAGACCCTATTGTATCCGCCTCCACCACCATTGCCAGCAGCCCATTCCATGCACTCACCACTCTCTGCATAAAAAAATTATTCCTGACATCTCCTCTGTATTTACTTCCAAGCACCTTAAAACTATGTCCTCTTGTGGCAACCATTTCAGCCCTGGGAAAAAACCTCTGACTATCCACATGATCAATGCCTCTCGTCATCTTACACATCTCTATCAGGTCACCTCTCAACCTCTGACGCTCCAAAGAGAAAAGGCCAAGTTCATTCAACCTATTCTCATAAGGCATGTTCCCCAATCCAGGCAACATCCTTGTAAATCTCCTCTGCACCCTTTCTATGGTTTCCATATCCTTCCTGTAGTGAGGCGACCAGAAATGAGCACAGTACTCCTGACAAAGGATCTCAGCCCGAAACGTCGACAGTGCTTCTCCTTATAGATGCTGCTTGGCCTGCTGTGTTCCACCAACATTTTGTGTGTGTTGTGTGACAGTACTCCAAGTTCTTAGTGCTCTTACATAATTGTGGAGTTTGCCCAGAGTACATCAGAAATAATTAACATTCAGAATTATAGGGTCCTTGAAGAGATACTTAAAATGTCCTTAGCCATGGGTAGGGTACCAGAGCCCTAGAGGATAGTTGTTGGTGTTCATTGTTCAAGAAGGGTTCTAAGAATAAGTCAGCAAATTATAGGCCAGGGAGCCTGGTGTTAGTCATTGGTGACTTATCAGAAGGTATTCTAGAGGACAAGATATATAAGTATTTTGGATAGGTAGGACCTGATTAGAGATAGTCAACATTGTGCATGGCAGGCCAAGTTCAACTAATCTTGTAGAGTTTTTCAGAGAGGTTGCCATATTGTTTGATGAAGGAAAGGTGGTGTTTGTTGTCTACGTAGACTTTAGCAAGGTTTTTGATAAAGTGCCGCAAGGCAGGCTGGTCCAGAAGATGAAGTTATTTGGCATTCAGGAAAAAGTAGTCAATTGGATTGAACATTGGCTTAGTGGGAGAAGCCTGAGAGTGGTAATAAATGATATTCTCTCTGACTGGAGGCCTGTGACTATGGACTCACTTACAAGTATTCTACAACTCAAGTTATTAGTATTTGCTTACTTACATACGTATTTATTATTTGTTTTGTTTGTAGTTGCAGTTTGTCTTATTTTGCATATTGGTTGTTTATCAGTCTTTTAGTCTAGTTTTTCATTGATTCTATTATATTTCTTTGCTCTACTATGAATGCCTGCAAGTAAATGAATCTCAGGTTGATATATGATGACATTACACACATATAGATTTATGTTCATATATATTTGTCTGGTTGTGTTTTTACTAATATTCTATATGTGAGGACTGGGTCCCTAAACCACAGTGCCAACTATGAGAGGTCAGGGTGAATCGACAGATGATATTGGTGGGCTGGGTGGGTTGTGTTCTGGTCTAATTATACGCACATTGAGTCATTGTATTTTATTGATGTTCTATATGAGTTTGTTGAACTGTAAGTGCAGGGGCTGCTCATCAAGCCGTGGTGTTGCGGGTAGCAACATTGGGACTCTGCTATTCCACGAATGTGTTCTTATGTGTGACTGCTGGTAATGTGTTTCTGCACCTCGACCTCATAGTAACACTGTCTAGTTTGGCTGATTTCATGAGTATTCAAGTATGGTTGATTGACACTTAAACTTAAGTTGATTTGATTTAATGTACTCTGGTAATAAAGTTACTTTGAACTTTGGTTTTGTGGCACAGGAATTGGTGGTGGGTCAATTGCTATGTATTATCCATATCAACAGTCTGGATGATAGTGTGTTAAACTGGATCAACAAGCTTGCAGGTGACATCAAGATTGAAAGCATGGAAGAATATCAAAGATTGCAAAGTGATCTGGATTGCATGGGAAAATGGGCTGAAAAATGACAAATGGGATTAATGCAGATAAATGTGAGGTGTGTCATTTTGGGAAGACAAACTAGGGTAGGACTTGCACGGTGAAAGGGGGAGCACCGAAGTGTGCAGTAGAACAAAAGGAACTTGGGAATACAGATGCATAACTCCTTGAACGTGCAATGAGAGAGCTATCGATGGTGGTGAATTCAAGTGCAGAGTAAGGGTTAGAATTAACTGAGACTCAGACAGGAAATAAACAAGACAACACAAATTAATCCAAAAGCAAAATCACAAACGGTAGTACTAGAAATGAACTCCTACCATTGAGCACTGAACTGAGTGCTCAGCATGAAGTCTTTTAAGTACATGAAGGAATGTGGCAGGCAATAATTGGCAGTCTGAGTCTTAAAGAGACAGCAGCAGCTAACTGTACGCAGGGAAGCAGAGTCGGAAAACTTGGACTCCTGCTGCTATACGTTCAGGATCATAACAGAAAGTGGCATCACAGGAAGACAGGGAACTTTTAGCTTCGGAATTTTAAATCCAGGCATCAAGTACAGGAGCTGGGATGTTAGATTGAAGTAATATCAGACATTGGTGAGGTGGAATTTGGAGTACTGTGTGCAATTTTAGACCATAAGACTGAGGAACAGAATTAGGCCATTTGGCCCATCGAGTCTGCTCTTTCGTTCATCTACTTTACAGGAAAGCTATCAATAAAGTTGAAGGAGTGTAGAGAAAATTTCTGAGGACTTTATTCTGTGGAACACAGAAGAATGAGAGAAGCTCTTTTAGAGGTATACACAATGATGAGGGGTAAGCAGCACAGCGAATGGGCTGGGGTGGGGTGGAACAGAAGTGAAAGTCAGTGTTAGGCATGGCAACTTTGTTTATAACATTTTCTGTTTAAATTACTATGGTTCTCCATTGTTCCATATTCTTTGGCTAATTTCCTCAAGGTTGATCTTGAATTTTAATCCTAATTCTTATACTAATTTCCCATTCACATGAAACTTCATAAGAAGTATTTCAGAAAGCAACTGGAAGCATGTTATATACCTTGGAAAGGTTTACAGAAAATAATGCAAGATGTGTTGGCAAAATCCTATCAAGACAGCTTTCTATGAACAGATCTCCGGAACATCAATCACCTTTTCAGTTTAATTAGTAATGCCAAAGTGAGCCTCATTTGAATTGCTGCTCACCAGAGCTTGAAAGATGTAAACTGAAGTAATCAGCATTAGCTGCAAGGTACCTGTCTCACAGCTGATGGACAAGCAATGGATGGAAAGCACCAAATTCTTCTCCATGCTTTCTTCAGACTGTAGGAATGCAAGCAGCAATGTCTTCAGAACTCAGTGAGCGGATCATTACTCTCCCATATACCTGTACAACCGTCGGTCAGAGAGAATTACTGAATATGCTCAGTCCATGGAAGATAGGATTTCAGGATAATTTCTGGATCTAGCAGGATTCTACTTAGTGAAATACTGGCAGTCTGGAGAGGACATAAGAATAGTCCTGTCATCAGAAACAATGGCTTATAAGTTCAGTCAGGTATCTATTTATCTACATGTAAACAGAAATGAAAATCGATTAGTGAAATTGATTAGAATCAGCACATACAGATAATTTGAATCTGAATCATATGTTTCACTGGGGATAAGCAGTAGCCACATTATTCTATGTTTAACACATTTAGTGTGTCATGAAACACTGAAACAGGGATCCATGGCTGAGAAACTTCTCAGTGTTTAATCAGGAAAGGGGAGGGGGTTGCTGAAAGAAATAGTGATGCTCTGCGTGACCATTAGTTAATCTCACCTGAGCCATTATTATGCTGTCTATCACAGGAAACGTCCATGGACTCTGATGCTTTGCTGTATCAGATGACTGTAGATTTCTTTTTCAGGTACAGCCTTCTACAATGCTGCACGTGCTTCAGAGAAGTGGAATACTTGTTCAGTGGTCAATCTGCCATGCCATGTGCACAATCAGAAAATTCAGCCTTATTCCTTGCAGCAGGAGTTCCAGTTGAGAACCACTGCTCTGATTGGCCGTGACAGTAGACTGTGCTGTAAATTTGTGTATCTCACATGACTACAGAAGTTTCACAGTTGTTATATTTAACTATGGTAAAGACAGAGATTAAACTCCTTTAAATGCTCTACTCGTCACTTCTTACACATTTAGAAACGTTTCTTCCCACTGGCTGTAGATGAAACTAATGCATGTCCCTTGCCGATTTAGCACCCATTTCCGTATGCTGTACAACTGCTAGCTGGTACTTCCTTCCAAGATTTCTTAGGCAATACCGACATTAGAAACACCTGACCATCAACGATTTGCATGCTTCAAATGCACAAACTTAAAAGTGGCATAGAATTTTGGAAGTTGGAACATAACAGTTAGAAACAGAAGTCTGCGTCTCTATGCTTACCCTGCCATTTAATAAGACCACGACTAATCTTTTGTCTCAGCCCGAGTTTCTAGCCATGAAGTCCACCAAAAGAACTGCCTGATGCCAGTCTGTTGTTTCACCAGCCACCTTCAAGCATTGTTCTTCAAACATCTACTTGACGTATCCACTGCAATATTTCTGTCACTTTTGCAAGTAAAACTCTCCTCAGTCCTACATTTTTCATTTGATATGCTGAATCTGAGTCACTTGGTTTACAATTTAAACACATTATGCTCAAGTGCAATGACAGGTCTTGTGAAGAGGAAAGCTAAAGTAAGAGTGAGGTTCATGGAAAAAGCCTAACTTGCTAACTAACAAAGGCCCAGGTTGTTTTACCGACTGATCTCAGCCAGCTCTACACTTGGTAAAAGGAACTTCTGTGAGGATTTTCCCCTTGTCTGGGTGGAGAGGCTTGTCAGTTTCAGGTATCCCAAGAGTGATGCTGTCTGGAGTTCAGCCATCTGGCACTTAACTCCTGGTACCGTCACCCAAAGTGGTAAGGTCAAGGGGGAGGTTTCAAGAAAAGAGCTGAAGCATTCAACCAAGACCTCAAGGGCAGAGATGGCGGAAGATTATGACACATCACATCTGCAGGAAAGACATCGGAAGGCTTCAGCAGTTGTGTTGTACTCCATGCCACTGGACCTTGACCCCAATCTGCCAAGGACCATATAGTGTTTCCATGCATCAGCATTCCCACATTAAACAAAATCACACACAGGCATTCCCTATTAAGGGAATCCACCCTAACAGTCCAGATTAAGTATGTGCATCCTGGGATCAGCTTTCACAGCCAACTTAGGGCTCACCAACTGACAACACTCAATTCAGTGGGCTTCACAGCTGAACAGGTGAGATGACAGCTGAAACATCTCCACCCAAGCAAGGCTGCAGGCCCGGATGGTGTCAGCCCCAGGGTGCTCAAAGCCTGTGCCCCCCAGTTATGTGGAGTACTTCACCACGTCTTCAGCCTGAGCCTGAGTCTCCAGAGGGTTCCTATGCCGTGGAAGACATCCTGCCTCGTTCCTCTACCGAAGACGCCGCGCCCCAGTGGCTACAATGACTACAGACCGGTGGCATTGACCTCCCACTTCATGAAGACCCTGGAGAGACTTGTTCGGGAGCAGCTCCGGCCTATGGTTAGGCCACACAGACCCCCTCCAGTTCACCTACCAGCCCCGACTAGGAGTTGAGGGTGCTATCATCTACCTGCTGAACCGTATCTACCCCCACCTGGACAAGCCGGCGAGCACTGTGAGGGTCATGTTTTTTGACTTCTGCAGTGCGTTCAACACCATCTGCCCTGCTCTGCTGGGTGAGAAGCTGACAGTGATGCAGGTGGATGCTTCCCTGGTGTCATGGATTATTGATTACCTGACTGGCAGACCACAGTACTTGCAACACTGTCTGTCAGACAGAGTGGTCAGCAGCACTGGGGCTCCACAGGGGACTGTCCTGTCTCCCTTTCTCTTCACCATCTACACCCCGGACTTCAACTACAACACAGAGTCTTGCCATCTTCAGAAGTTTTCTGACGACTCTGCCATAGTTGGATGCATCAGCAAGGGAGATGAGGCTGAATACAGGGCAACGGTGGGAAACTTTGTCACATGGTGTGAGCAGAATCATCTGCAGCTTAATGTGAAAAAGATTAAGGAGCTGGTGGTGGACCTGAGGAGGGCTAAGGCACCGGTGACCCCTGTTTCCATCCAAGGGGTCAGTGTGGACATGGTGGAGGATTACAAATACCTGGGGATACGAATGAACAATAAACTGGACTGGCCAAAGAACACTGAGGCTGCATGTCATCTTGGACAATGACTCCCATCCACTCCATAATGTACTGGTTAGGCACAGGAGTACATTCAGCCAGAGACTCATTCCACCGAGATGTAACACTGAGCGCCATAGGAAGTCATTCCTGCCTGTGGCCAACAAACTTTACAACTCCTCCCTCGGAGTGTCAGACACCCTGAGCCAATAGGCTGGTCCTGGACTTATTTCCACTTGGCATGATTAACTTATTATTTAATTATTTATGGTTTTATATTGCTATATTTCTTCACTATTCTTGGTTGGTGCGGCTGTAACGGAACCCAATTTCCCTTGGGATCAATAAAGTATGTCTGTCTGTCTGTCGTGCGTGATCGCACTATTACTCCCAAAAGGATCCCAGTCAGTCTTTGAGCCAGTTGGATTCTTTGCAAGAATATCCAAAATGTCTTCAACAAAGTGTAGCCTTAGTTACTGATGAACCAATTACAGTGGGTCCCAAGAATTCATTACCAGTTACCATGTATGATAAAGCTAGAGTTGCATTACTCTTCCTGACAAAGGAAATCCAGAAATCTACCACAGCGAACCATAAATGACACTCCTTTGCATGCAGTGATAGCAAATGATTTAAATTCTGTACACTCCCAAGGCTCAGTTAATGAAATTTGCTGATGATGGAGTGCAGAGGCAGGCCATTTGGAAAATGACTAATGACAAGGCATAAGAAGAGCAAAATTGTATAATCAAGTGGATGGACTGAAGTGGTATAGAGTAAAGGTTCCTTTAAAAGAAGATAGTGAAAAAGAAGTTGTTGGCAAATCTAAATTAATTACATGTTGAAGTGAGCAAGTGAAAAGATGAATAGTCCCTGGGTGCTTGAATAGATGATGCGCAGAAACTGAAAATGCTTGTGGAGATTCATCGGAAGAAAACTATTGTAAAGCACTACTTTATTATTTATTGCTAATGTAAATTAGATTTTTTTTGCTGAACTTGGAGGTCAGATGTCATTACACAGCATAATTCCAGGTTAAAAGTGTGGAGAAGCAGTAAAATCAAGCCTTGGTAGGTAATATTGCCACTCTTAGATTTTAAAAGCCAATAAATTGTAAGATTAGAAAACCTCATCAGGTTAATAAGGGTTTGAATTCCTGAGAGGCTCTCAAAATTATGGAATTATAAATAAAGGTAATTAATCATTCAAAATAGGATAACCTTTCTTGTTTTTGATAGAGGAAGGGTGATTTATTTGAACCATAGATGAAACGTGAGAAAACTATAATTGGTATAAAGAAAAAAAAATGTTCTCTGATGTTCTTTCACACAGGAAACTTGTCTGGTCTTACCAAAACTGGCCTAAACCAATATGGTTGATTCTTGACTGTGACTCTGAGGTAGCTTAGCAAATCGCACAACCATGCAAAGATAGCCCATCATCATCTTGTCTACATATAGTTGTTGGGCAACAAAAACTGGACTTGCCTGCATTGCCCATCGTAAAACAAAAACATCTGTAAGTGTCATGAATAAAGATTTGTAGCTTCATGATATTGCTGGTTAGTGTACAGAATATACCCTTCACTGCATTTTAGATGATAATGCAGTTGGAATGCAATTTATTCAGTTACCGCTTAAGAAACTTTTCATTCTAAGAACAGCAAAATTAGAAATGAAATCCATGCTTTTTGAGACACGTTCATTTGCAGTCAGTTGTTTACCTTCATGATGAGAACAGGCATCAGATGTTTAGAGGCAAAAAGAAAAATAGGTGATACAAATCTGAAAAATAAAAGAAATGGAAAATACCAAGTCAATCAATACTGGAGGGAGTAAAATAGATTAACATTTTTGTGGTGACTCTGCAGCTGCTAACTCTGATGAAAAGTTATATCATTCGAACAAGAAACATTTCCAGCCTTTTCAGCTTTTAATCTTAAAAGATTGATAACATTCACTTGATCTCAGATGAATGATGGATGACAAAGGAGGAATTAAAACAAAAAGACCATTGCAACTGAATGAGAGATCTTTCAGGAACTAGCTTAGGTAGAATTTCTCAGTTTTTATGCCAAGAAGTAGAGATAAAATGCATTTAGAAAAATAAGTAATAGTCATGAGTCTCGATTCTCAACTATGTCATGCTGATGTTGTGTCTTCTGATTAACATCTGAATGGTAACAAAGGGTACCATGTTATTAGTAATGTTCAAATTATCTGCAACATGTAGTCAATAGTTTAATGTGTTCAAAGGACTCGCATCACCAATGGCATACTATCTTCTCATTATTGCCATCAAAGAGGAATCGAGGAGCCTGAAGAAACACATTCAAGGTTTCAGGAATAGCTTTTTCCCCTCCACCATTGGGTTTTAGAATGGACAGTAAACCATGTACAGTACCTCACTATTTTTCCCTATCTTTTTGAATTACTTATGTAGTAAAAGGCAGCTGTCAGTCCCAGGGGATCATGGGTTTGTGCCTCTGGTAGACTGCGTCCTCTCGGGGGAGCAAGCCTGGGTGGGAAGATTTGAAGAACCGGCTGTTGCTCATGCAGCAGGTTCCCTCTCTCCACGTCACTGATATGGTCCAAGGGAAGGGCAAGTGCCCATACAGCTTGACTCCAGTGTCATCGCAGAGGTTGCCAGAGTGAAGTTGTAAACAAAATCAAACTGCCTGAAGGACCCTAGCTCCAGAATTCTCCCTCAGGGTTCACATCCGAAGCCCTTCCCATGGGTGGGTATGGCCACAAGGCAGCAAAGATTTAAGATCAGAACTTTCCTTTTCCTAGGTGGCTTTTCCTAGCCATCCCAGGCTGATAAACCGCACCTACCCGAAACAACTGGTTTTGAGGCACCAGTGCTCCACCTTTGCCCCTTCTCTTGTCAGTAGAAACAGTTCCACCAGGCCTAGTAGACAAGCCACACGTGAAAGCTAAGAGTTAAACTTGGTTGTCCGAGGCTGTTAGTGACACACACCATTTAGAGCACTTTATAGGTAGTGGGAGCTTATCCCCACCACCACCACCCCCCCCCCCCCCCCGGCTATGACAACCTTAGGAACTCTACTTATGTAAAGTTTATAATATGTACTTCTAATTGTAATTTATAATTTTTATTACTGTTTTACAATGTACCGCTTCCACGAAACAACAGATTTCAAGACATATTATGGCAATGATATTAAACATGTTTCAGATAAAATTAGAGAAGTCCATTATTTATTTTTAATCCTCTGCCTTTTGATTTTCATGATCATACAGAGTTTGATCTTTGAGAAGGGTTGAAAGGTTGGTATTATGAAGCTGCAAAAAGGAAACTCAGAGTTTAATCAAGACTACTAATCAGTTTCCGAACAGTAAATACACTCTGATCTATTCCATTTTAAAGAGAATTCTTAGATCTCAGCACACACTTGTTATTTTCCACCCTATATTTCATTTGAACAGAATGTTTTCCAAACCATTTCAAATCCCATTTCAGAAGGAACAAAAGAGTTCTTCTGATCTATTATCAAATATAAACTAAAGCCAGCGAGAGTGAAAAAATACATTCCATAAAGAAAGAATGCATGAAGTAACATCTGTGAACTAAGTTGTTTCTTTTTTATGTCAATCCTGAAAACATTATCACCATTCATGAGCCTTGCTTTATATTCCAGTTTTATTTGATTAACTAAATTTAATTCTCTCTATCGCTGCGGTGGATTTGAACTCCATCTCTGATGGAGTTGATGGCTTTTTCGCAAAGTCCGTAGATGATCTGAAGATCAGTGGAGCTGCAGTTAGTTTTGAGGAAATAATTAGGAGAAAGGGCAAAGAAGTGGCAGATGGAATACAGTGTCAGGAAGTGTACGATCATGCACCTTTCTACCTTTCTAGAAGAAAGGAAAGAGTTGATTATTTTCTAAATGGAGAGAAAATTTTAAAATCTGAAGTGCAAGGGTTTTGGGAGTCCTTGGGCAGGATCCCCTGAAAGTTAACTTGTGGGTTGAGTCCATGGTGAGTAAGGTAAATGCAATGTTAGCATTCATTTCAAGAGGACTAGTATATAAAGTCAAGGGTGCAATGTTGAGACTTTATAAAGCACTGGTGAGGCATCATTCAGAGTATTGAGAGGGGTTTTAGGCCCCTTATCTTAGAAAGTATGTGCTGACACTGGAGAGGATTCAAAGAAAATTCACGACAATAATTCCACCATTAAACAGCTTGTCATATGAAGAGCATGTGATGGCTCGTGGCCTGTATTCACTGAAATTTAGAGGAATGATGGGTGACCTCATTGAAACCTTTTGAATAGTGAAAGGCCTTGAATGAGTGGATGCTTAGACACTCCCACCATAGGAAGCATCATAGGAAGACCAGAGGACACTGCCTCAGAATAGAGGGGCACCCTTTTAGACAGAGGTAATGAGGAATTGGAGGCAAAGTCTTTATATATATATATAAGGCAGAGATTGATAGATTTTAAATTGGTCAGGGCACGAAGGGATATAGAGGGAAGGCAGGCATTTGGGGCTGAGAGGAACAATGGATCAGCCATGAAGAAATGACACAGCAGGCTCAATGGGCCAAATGGCCTAACTCTGCTCCCGTATCTTATGGTCTTTTAATGTCTTATGGATAAAGTTGGCATTTCTCCAATAAGAGTGCAGAAGGGAACAGGGAGAAGGGAATCTTGGTTGGGAAAAGGAGAAGTGAATGGGGAGGAAGTGGGAAGTGAGATCTGTATTCCAATTGTTTGGAATGAAATGACCTGACTTGGCGTCTCAAAGCTAGTTACGTCTGCACCCACGCCACCTCTCCTACCCCCATTCCGCGCTGCTCCACTCTCACCATTCCCAACAGCCTTTGCTCCGGCCAGATTGACAAACTCACTCTCCACTCCACATTGACAAATACAGTACCATGCAAAAGTTTCAAGCACCCTAGCTACTTATGTGTGCCTAAGACTTTTACACAGTGCTGTACTTACAGAGGTGAGAGAGGCTGCAAGCATATTAGCGAAGCCTCACTCCATGTGTCTCCAAATCAAACATCAGCATTGCTGTTGTTGGGAAATCCAAAGCCGACATCAAGGCAGGGCTGTCAGACACTAGCAAGGAAAACAAACCCATGACTGCAGTGACGAAAGCGAAACTGGCAGATTAGTTAGGGACATTGCTGCCAAAAATAAGACTCTGGAATGTGTCCCTTTCACAATTATTCCCAAATAACCTTGTAATCCCATGTATCACTGGACATTCTCCTGTCCACCTGAGGTAGGACTCAGCCCTGGGATTCAGTTTGTACAAAGTTTAGAATCAACTGTTTGATTCTTCAATATATATTTAGGCTATTACAATAGATTAAGGAACCGGAAAACACAACACGCTAAAGTTTTGTTAGTGAAAATAGCAGGATGCAAATATCCATCCCACTCATCTGCAGTAGAGAACACAAAGATGCTTTAGCAAGATTGTATAAATATATTTAGGATCAGCCTGTACTTTGTAAGCTTCAGATGGTTGATATTGGAATTACAGGAATTTTGAAACCAAACCTTGGAGAGCTCTCCCATCTCATTTGACTTAATTTTCTAAACCAAACATTTTCTCGCATAACCCTCCCTGAAATGTCAGTGAGGATCCATATCAGCGGCCTTACTTTATCTGTTTTCTCACAGTTGATCTGTCTGTCTTGTCACACACTGAGGGCACAAGTAATGAAATGTTTTAACTGTCAGTGAGTAAAACATTTTAATGATATCCACAGACTGCTCCAAACTCCCTGAGCTTAATTTTGAAAAAGGTCAGTTGCTGAACCAGATACACAAGTTAGTGCTATATTTTAGATCAGAATTAATATGAGACCCCTTGTAATTCAAAACCATCATAGATCTTGGCTCATTTTCATACTTCTGAGATTAATACGTATGAATGTGTTTATATTTTTATTGTAGATTTTTATCTCTTGCGTAACATTTCTTTCCCACTTTGCTGCTTTTGGTTTTTTTTCCAGGAATATGCATAATCCGTAATAAACTGGATGAGCACTATTCCTGAAGGCATATACAAATATCTTGCATAATACAGCAAGTGCCTGCTCTTCCAAACCTTGTTCAACCTTCCTCTTCTGATCTGCCAATACGTGTTTAAAGGAAGATAACTTTCTAGAGTCATAGCCATGGAGCTATACACTTTTGCCGGCCCAAACAGTCCATGGCTACCAACATGCATTCCTGAGTTAGTCCAATTTGCCTGCATTTGGCTGATATCTCCCTAAACAATTCCTAAGTGTGAACCTGTTCAAATACCTTTTAAAAGTTGTAATTGAACCTGAGGGTGGTGGGGTGGAGACACATCTCTACCAAATGAGGTGTGAGGCATCCATCCCTCTACTAGCCTTCCAGTCACCCTTGGGCAATGTGTAGCACCTGTTTCGGCCCCTCCACCCACAGAATCAGGGTCACAAGAAGCTACGGGAGCAGGTGGTGGATGGTCATATGAGCAGCTGGTGAATTATCACGTCTTGTTTATGCAAACACTGATGCTAGGGAGAAAATCTCTGAAGAGTACTGATAGTGGCTGGGGTCACCCGTCTTGTAAAGACACTGCCCAGAAGGTGGCAATGGCAAATCACTTCTGTGGAAAAAATGTGCAAAGAGTAATCATGGTCAAAGACCATGATCGCCCATGTCATCTAAACGTGCCACATAATGATGATGATAATGAATGGACCTGCCACACTGGCTGCTCGTTGTTCTTGATTTATGTTTCCACTTTATTCTTTCCATTGCTAATAATAACGTGAACAATATTTTGGTAAAAGTGTGGCTCATGGAAATCTGTTTAGCCCTCTGTCCTTTAGCAAGTACAACCCTGAAGTTAAAAGTTGTTTTCCACTCATCACAGGCTTGGGATTTAGTTCCCTTTTGCAAAGACAAAGTTACTCTGCAGCTTTTTACATTTTATATTCATTTCTGTATTGATTCATTCTTTTCAAGCTTTTGTTTGCATTTAATAGTGTATATTTATTACGTCCTGATATTAAAGGGGTTACAGAATACACTTACAATCCAACATTGCATACAGTATTTTTGGTGTCCATCACCACTAATATACCTACCTCCCTTCCTGTCCTAGAATGAGTTGTGAATTTAAATATAAGCTCTACTTTAATTTGATATTTTCTGCATAATTTACGTAAAGCATATACATTATTAAGAGTTATTCAACCTTAAGTTCAAAATCAGTGTTTACATTGGGATATAACTGAAGTAGTGCTGGTGTAGTGTGCTATCACAGAAGAACAAAATCTTAATATGCTGGGAATACTGGGCAGGTCATGCCACATTTGTGGCAAGAGGAACAGAGATAATGTTTCAGGTCAGAATCAGCTTTAATATCACTGGTATATGTTGTGAAATCCGTTAACTTGCGGCAGTTGTAAGGTTCAATACAAAATAATAGAGAAGAGAAGAACTGTGAATTACAGTAATTATATATAAACAAGGTTAATTGTCATTAAGTGAAAGGGAGGAGTTAGAGAGCGTGAAAGTACAGTGAATGAAAGAATATGGACAAAAGAATACAGGAGATGCAAAATGCTGGGCATGCAGATGTGCCTGGCAGGTCGGCTAGACATGGCCTCCATTTATAAAGGGAAGAAAAGGAGGTATTTAAACAAACAAGCTGCACCAATATCACAGACGTACAATTGAAACAGAGAAATCAAATTACTTAAAGCTGCAGAACGCTTGGCTTCACCCCTGCCTTCATTCACGCTCCTTCAGAATTTCAGGCCTATAGTCTAGGTGTGGGTCGATGGGCATAACTGTTCGACATGAACTGGATGGGCAGAAAGGCCTGGTTCTGTGCTTTAATTCTCCACAATTCCATGACAACAGGGATCCAACAGCTGGTCCTCATCTTCTACCACCTCTAGCTTCTTAATTCAATGAATCATTGTTCGTAATTTCTGTGTCTTTAAAGAAGTTCTAACTGTGGATACATCTTCCTCTCTCCTCTCCTCTTGGCATTTTATGGAGGCCATTCCCTTTGTGACTTCCTGGTCCACTCCTCTGTTCCCAACAACCATTCTCTCTTCTTACAGCACTTTCCATTGTGACTACAGAAAATGCAGCTTTTCCTCCCATTGCACCATCCAGGAACCCGAACGGTCTTTCCAGACGAAGCAGTAATTCTCTTGCCTAAGCCTTTTGCACCATATTCTATTTGTCAATGTGGACCAGAGAGCGAGTTTATAAATCTGGAGGGAGCAAAGAATGTTGGGAATGGCGAGGGTGGAGTGCTGCGGGAGGGGTGTGACAGGGAAAGAATGCTAAGGCATGGGAAGGTGCGGGTGCAGGCGCACCCAGCCCTGAGACACCAGGCAAGGTCATTTGATTCCAAACAATTGATTTTCTGATCGTTACAGAATGTCTCACTGCTGCTTCCTGCTCCCTCTCCTCTCCTTTCCCCTTTTCCCAACCTTGACTCCCCTCTCCCTGCGCCCTTCTCATTCTCAGTCCACAATGGAGACTCGTATCAGAATCAGGTTTTCCACCACTCAGTCTTTTTTGTGTGGCAACAGTACAATGCAATACATAGCTTTATTACAGTACTGTGCAAAAGTCTTAGGCACCCTTGAGATAAATATTTGCTTAAGACTTTTCCACAGTCCTGTATGTCAATGATAATAAAACTGATTCTGATTGTTTTTACAGCTTATCCCGATGGTCACCCTGATTTAGCCCCATCATCCTTCCTTCTCTCTTTTTCTATTCCCCATTCTGGTTATCCTGTCCTTCCACTTAACCCTCACAGCTTCTTACTTCATTCCCCCTCTCAACCTTGCTCCTTACCTCGTCTCGCCTACTTCCTCTCAGCTTGTACTCCTTTTCCCTCTTCTCCTTATTCTTATTTTGGTTTCAGCCCCCTTCCCTTCCAGTCCCGAAGAAGGTCCTTGCCCTGAAATTCTCGACTGCTTATTCCCCTCCCATAGATGCTGCCTGAGCTACAGAGTTCCTCCAGATTTTGTATGTTGCCGAACCGCTCGTGCTTGTAATAGATCACCTTCTGCCTCACCAATGGTGTAGCTAATTTCTTTTTGTCTCATTTCCACTTCCGACAAATGGTCTTCAGCCTGAAATGTCAACTCCATTTCTCTTCCCAGAGCTGCAGCCTGGCCAGCCCCTCCTAGTTTTATTTTAGATTTCAGGCATCTGCAGTTTTATGATCTCCATCCCCTGAAAATATTGACTTATGTTAAAAGCTAAGATAGTCTTTGAAATCAATTTGTTAAGGTGTTAACAGATATAGACCAAATTTCTAGTATTTGTTGGTATATTTCTGCTCCGTTGCACTTTAACCAACAACAGAACTTATCAAAGCGGTTGACAATATCAGAGTTTAGTTTTTAACTTAATTCCACTCGGATAACTCTCTGGCCCTATGGAAATTTATTTCAGTGACTTGTTTGTCTCTATTGCTTTGGTACCTTTAAAATTGCATCTAAAATATTTTGTTTTAAAGGCAAATCCCATTATCCAGAGCGTTTGCTTAGGAGAGAATAACGTGATAGAAGAGGAGATGAAAAGGAACGGTAATGTCACTGAATGGGCTGGAGGTGGTGGAGGAGGAGGAGGAGCAACATTTATTTTCAAGGTAAGTGTTAAGCCCTAATATATATTGTTCAATCATGTTTGTACCAAGACTCTATAAATTTTGTTCACGACATGGATATTTTTTCTTTAATAACGCTGTCCTCCATGTTATCAATAAAATTTTATATCTAATTGCAAACCATTAAAACCCAAAGTACTTATCAAAACAGCTTGGGAAGAAATGTTATTTCATTGCAAACTTCTATTTAATTGAGCAATAACATAAATGTTACAGAGTTGTGCTGGGGCTTTTGTCCTGCTGGGGGTATATTTTTGACTCAGTGTGTACAGTATTGTGTATTTCTAGTCATTGAAATCAGAAAACATGAGAGGCAATACTGTATAATGATTGCAAAAGGCAGCAGCGCAAGGGCAGACCTGTGCTAGGGAATCGGAATATTGGGCACAAGTTCATGTTGTCAGATCTGTGGCATTTTACTGCTGATTGAAAATTTCCAGAAGGCCTTTTAGATAAGCTTGAAGTGCTTTCCCTGATAAGAATTGTTATTGTAATTGATTTAAATGAAGTCATTACAAACTTCAGATTATCTCAAGATATTCCTTTGGGCTGCATGTCACTGAACACCACCATACATCAATGTTAATTCACCAGCACTCCAGGCCATTTACTGACCAGCAATGCATGGGGACGAGGTAGCAGGAGACCAGACATCATGGATTTTATAGATTTTGCCTGGTCCTTACTTCCTAAGATCAATCAGGTCCATGGCAATGTGGGTAGTGTGGGTGAGGAGTTCCTTATAAAAGAGATTTACTTGACTGACACTTTCTTCATTGTAACACATGATATACGTGTGGTGAGAGAGCTTGCCCAAAGGGAATGTGTATAGTTCCCCAGTACAAGTTGGGGTGGGTGAGGAAGAGCTGTAGAAAAGGGATTAAGATGTCTTCAGTACTGGTGTGGGGTAAGAGGTAGGGATGTGGGTCAATGGACTATGGGGAAAGGTTGGGATTTCCCTGATTTAGTCGTTAGGAAAAGAGAAGGGGAGTGGATCAAGGTTTTTCTGGTTTTGGTATGGGGATAGGGATGAGGAAGGGATTGAGGTTTACCCATTATATTTTTTGCCACAGCCGGTGGTTAGAATCTGGAATGCACTGCTTGCAGGTATAGGTGGAGACAGGATGAATTGTGGTATTGAAGAAGGCATTGGATAAATATATGATAAAAAAAAATGTGTGAGATTGCAAGAAGTGGCTGAAATAGTACAGGTGAGTCGTGCTGGTAGAAAATGATTTAGTCATGCCAGAGTAGAAAAAATGGCCCTAATATACTCCAAGAGATCCAGTGCCTCATCCTTCTTGATAATAACATGACTAAGACTATCATTATACTCCTCCCTAGTCTCACTACCCTCCACGTCCTTCTCCCTGGTGAATACCAATGTGAAGTATTAATTTAGTACCTTGCCCTCTTCCGCTGGCTGTAGGCATAAATTCCCTCCTTTGTCACTGACATGTCCTATGCTCTTGTTTTTAATGCATGTATAAAATGCCTTGCCATTTCCCTTAATCCTAACAGTCAAAAATAGTTAATTGCTTCTTTTACCCTCCTGCATTCTTTCTAAGTTCTTTCTTTCTTCCTTTACATGCTTCAAAGGCTGTGCCAAATTTCAGCATATATATGCTTCTTATTTCCTTTTCACTGAACTTGTAACATCTCTCATCATCCAAGATTTCCAAACACTGCATCCGTGTCTTTCTTTCTCACAGCATTCTATCCAGCTGTCCTTCTAACAAGTCTCATACGTGAGATGTGGACTTACATAATGGTAACTTCTTCCAATCTACTCTCCCCAACTGCTGTCTCATACTTTTGTAATTAACCTAACCTTAATTTAGCACTTACTTTAAGGTCTAGTCTTATCCTGATTTGTAACTGTCTTAAAACTTAAGTTATGATTATTGTTCCTAAAGTACTCTCCCACTGAAATACTCATCACCTGGCCAGGTTCTTTTCCAAATACAAGTTGTAAACCTCTGTCAAAAAGTAAGTCCCAGTCAAGCGTGGTGAAATTAAACCCACCCGGCAAAACAGCCTATTTGTTTTTACATCTTTCCAGGATCTGTCTATATACCATTTCATCTGTCTTCACTTGGCTGTTGAGAGGCTTAATATAATAAGACCATATGACCATAAGGTATAGGAGCAGAATTATGCCATTTAACTCATCGAGTCTGCTCCACCATTTCATCATGGCTGATCCATTTTCCCTCTCAGCCCCAATCTTCTGCCTTCTCCCCGTATCCCTTCATGCCCTGAGTAATCAAGAATCTTTCAAGCTCTGCCTTAAAGTCTTGGCCTCCACAACCACCTGTGGCAACGAATAATCCCATCAGAGCAATTGTACTTTTCTTATTTTTCTATATCAATGAACCCTCCAGTTCATCCTCTTAGACTGTAACCATATAACAATTACAGCACAGAAACAGGCCATCTCGGCCCTTCTAGTCAGTACCAAATGCTTACTCTCACCTAGTCCCACCTACCTGCACTCAGCCCATAACCCTCCATTCCTTTCCTGTCCATATACCTATCCAATTTTACTTTGAATGACAATACCGAACATACCTCTACCACTTCTACTGGAAGCTCATTCCACACAGCTACCACTCTCTGAGTAATGAAGTTCCCCCTCGTGTTACCCCTAAACATTTGAGATGTCCTGGAACAGAAAGCCTCATTCTGGGTGCAGGTGCGGCAGAGATGGAGGAGCTGGGAATAGAGAATAACATTTTTACATTTGGCAGGGTGGGAAGAGGTATAATCAAGGTAGCTATGGGAGTCAGTGGGTTTATAGAAGATGTCAGTGGACAGTCTGTCTCCAGAGATGGAGACCGACAGATCGAGAAAGGCGGGAGAAGTGTTCAAGATGGACCAAGTGAATATGAGGGCTGGGTGGAAGTTAGAGGCAAAGTCAACGAAATTGAGGAGCTCAGCATGGGTGCAGGAAGCAGCACCTATGTAGTTGTCAATGTAGCAAAGGAAAAGTTGGAGAGCAGTACCAGTATAGATTTGGAGCATAGACTGTTCCACATAACCCACGAAGAGGCAGGCATAGCTGGGGCCCATGCGAGTGCCCATAGCTACACCCTTGGTCTGAAGAAAGTGGGAAGAGCTGAAAGAGAAGTTATTAAGTGTGAGTACCAGTTCTGCCAACTGGAGGAGTATGGTGGTGCTGGGAAACTGGTGAGGTCTATTGTCAAGAAAGTAGCAGAGGGCTTTGAGGCCTTCTTGACGGGGAATTAAAGTGTATAAGGATTGGACGTCCATGGTGAAAATGAAGCAGTTGGGACAGGGGAACTGGAAGTTATTGAAGAGGTGGAGGACATGGGATGTATCCCGGATGTAGGTAGGGAGGGACTAAACTATGGGTGGCAAAATGGAATCCAGGTAGGCAGATATAAGTTCGGTGGGGCAGGAGCAGGCCAAAACCATAGGCCTACCAGGACAGTCAGGCTTGTGGATCTTGGGGAGGAGGTAAAACTGAGCAGTGCAGGGTGTGGGTATTATGAGTTTTTTGGCTGAGGATGAAAGGTCTCCGGAGATGATAAGGGCAGTGATGGTACGGGAGACAATGGTTTGATGTTTTCTGGTGGGGTCCTGTTCCAGGGGTAAGTAGGAGTAATTAAGTAAGTAACATCCCTATCAGTAGATGTTGGGTGTAACATGAATGTAAGGAAGGACAAGCCAATGACTGGGTAAAAAGGCAAATAGAGCAAAGAGTTAAATTGTACCACAGAGGCAAAATTCAAAAGGAGAAAGAACTCATGACTGAAGGTGCTGTATTTAAATGTGCGTAGCATTCGGAATAAGGTGGACGAACCTGTGGGGCAGTTAGAAATTGTTCAAGAATCACTGAGTCCTGGCTGAAAGAAAGCCGTGGTTGGGAGCTTAAGGATATACTTTGTATCGAAAGGACAGGCAGGAAGGCATAGTATGTGGTGTGGCTCTGTTGGTAAGAGACAGAATTACATCTTTAGAAAGAGGTGACATAGGGACAGAGAATTCTGAATCTTTGTGGGTGTAGTTAAGAAATTGCAAGGGTAAAAATAATGTTATGGGAATCATATATAGGCCTCCAAATAGTGGCCAAGATATGGGGATGAGATTGCAAAGGGTGCTTGAAACAGCATGTAATAAGGGTGATGGTACAATTGTAATCAGGGACTTCAATATGCAAGGGGATTGGGAAAACCGGGATTTTGTCAGATCACAAGAGAAGGAATTTGCTGAATGTCCACAAGATGGCTTTTTAGAGCAGCTTGTGCTTGAGCCTATTCAGAGAAAGGCCATCTTAGATTGGGTGTTGTGTAATAATCCAAATCTTATTATGGAGCTTAACGTAAAGGAACCCTTAGGAGGTAGTGATCATAATATGATTGAATTCATACTGCAATTTGACAGAGAGAAGCATAACTCACATGCATCAGTATTGCAATGAAATAAAGGAATTACAGACACATGAGGGAGGAGACAATAGACAATAGGTGCAGAAGTAGACCATTCGGCCCCTCGAGTCTGCACCGCCATTCTGAGATCATGGCTGATCATTCACTATCAATACCCAGTCCCTGCCTTGTCCCCATATCCCTTGATTCCCCTATCCATCAGATATCTATCCAGCTCCTTCTTGAAAGCATCCAGAGAATTGGCCTCCACCGTCTTCCGAGGCAGTGCATTCCACACCTCCACAACTCTCTGGGAGAAGAAGCTCTTCCTCAACTCTGTTTTAAATAACTGACCTCTTATTCTCAATCCATGCCCTCTGGTACTGGACTCTCCCAACATCTGGAACATATTTCCTACCTCAATCCTATCAAATCCTTTAATTATCTTAAACGTTTCAATCAGATCCCCTCTCAATCTCCTCATTTCCAGCGTGTACAAGCCTAATCTCTCCAATCTCTCTGCGTAAGACAGCCCTGCCATCCCAGGAATCAACCTAGTGAATCTACGCTGCACTTCCTCAATTGCCAGAATGTCCTTCCTTAAACCTGGAGACCAAAACTGTACACAATTTTCCAGGTGTGGTCTCACCAGGGCCCTGTACAAATGCAAAAGAACATCCTTGCTCTTGTATTCAATTCCCCTTGTAACAAAGGCCAACATTCCATTTGCCCTCTTCACTGCCTGTTGCACTTGCTCATTCACCTTCATTGACTGGTGAACTAGGACTCCTAGGTCTCTTTGCATTTCTCCCTTACCTAACTCGACACCGTTCAGACAATACTCTGCCCTCTTGTTCCAGCTTCCAAAGTGGATAACTTCACATTTATTCACATTGACTGATATCTGCCAAGTATCTGCCCACTCACTCAGCCTATCCAAGTCTCCCTGTATTCTCCTAACGTCCTCTTCGCATGTCACACTGGTCCTCTTCGCATGTCACACTGATCCTCTTCGCATGTCACACTTGGAGCTTGTCCAAGTGGATTGGAGGAGGATACTGGCGAAGATAATGGAAGAGCAAAGATGCCTGTTTTTTAGGAATAGCTCACAAGGCACAGGATTGGTAAGTCCCACAGAGGAATAAATTCTCAAATGGCAAGGGTAGGCAACTATGGTTGACAAAGGAGGTTAAAGCTTGCATAAAAGTGAAGAAAAAGGCATATAAGGTAGCAAAAGTAAGTGAGAAATTGGATGATTGGGAAGCTCTTAAAATCTAAGAAAAGGCAACTAAAACAGCTATAAGAAGGGAAAAGATTAAATATGAGGGAAGACTAGCCTTTATATCAAGCAGGAAACTAAAAGTTTTTCCAGTTATATAAAGAGGAAAAGGCAGGTGAGAGTTGATATTGGACCACTGGGAAATGATGCTGGTGAAGTAGTAATGGGGATCAAAAAATGGCAGATGAACTTAATAGGTACTTTGCCAGTACTTAATAGGTACTGGTAATAGGTAATAGGTACTTAATAGGTAGTGTGCCAGTGATCTGTGAGTGTCAAGGAGCAGGAGTGAGTGTCATTGTTGTTACAAAGGAAAAAGTGCTAGGCAAACTCAAAGATCTTAAGGTGGATAAGCTTCCTGGACCAGATAGACTACATCCTAGAGTCCTGAGAGAGGTTGCTGAAGAGATAATGGATGCATTGGTCATTGGTCATGATCTTCTAAGATTCACTTGATAATGGCATGGTCCCGGAGGACTGGAAGATTGCAAATGTCACTCCACTCTTTAAGAGGGGAGGAAGGCAAAATAAAGGAAATTATAGACCTAACTTTAGTGGTTGGGAGTCTATTAAGGATGAGGCTTCAAGGTACATGGAGACTAATGATAAAGTAAGTCAAAGTCAGCATGGTTTCTGTAAAGGAAAATCTTGCCTGACTAATCTGTTAGAATTCTTTGAGGAAGTAACAAGAAGGGTGGACAAAGGAGAGGCAGTGGATCTAATTTATATGGATTTTCAGAAGGAGTTTGATAAGCTGCTACAAATAAGGCTGCTTAACCACATAAAATCCAATGGCGTTACAGGAAATATACTGGCATGCATAGAGAAATGGCTGACAGGCAGGAGACCATTTATACTGGCAGTGAGTGGGAATAAAAGGGGCCTTTTCTGGTGGTGTAGTGGCATCAGTTCCGGACTTCGGAGCTCCTGCATTCGAATTCAGCCGGCTCCCTTGCATGCTTTCCTTCTGTGCTGGGTTGAGTGTTGAGCTCGCAGCTCGGCCTCGTAAAATCAAGAAAGCCTGCTAAAAAAAAACGCAGTCATGATGTCAACCCAATGACTTCACTCGGAGTTAAGGGCTTTTTTTCTTCTTCTTCTTTCTGGTTGGTTGCTGGTGAGTAGTGGTGTTCCTCAAGGGTCAGTATTGGGACTGCTGCTTTTCACATTGCTTGTCAGTGATTAAGGTAATAGAACTGATGGCTATGTGGCAAAGTTTGCGGATGATATGAAGATAGGTGGGGGGGGGGGGTAGATAGTGCTAAGGAAGCAATTCAATTGCAGCAGGACTTAGACAGACTGGAAGAATGGACAAAAACGTGGCAGGTGTAATACAGTGTTGGGAAATGTAAGATAATGCATTTTGGTAAAAGGAACAATAGTGCGGAATGTTATCTAAATGGGGAGAAGGTTCAAACATCAGTGGTGCAGAGGAACTTCGGAATCCTCGTGCAAGACTACCAGAAGTTTAATTTACAGGTTGAGTCCGTAAATGTTTTTCAGAACAATCATCTCATCCAGTTAAGGGGAATTTATTTCAAGGAAATGGAATATAGGAGCAAGGAGATAATGCTGACATGAGGAAATCTGCAGATGCTGGAAATTCAAACAACACACAAAATGCTGGTGGAACACAGCAGGCCAGGCAGCATCTATAGGGAGAAGCACTGTCGACGTTTCAGGCCGAGACCCTTCGTCAGGACTAACTGAAAGAAAAGATAGTAAAATCTCTTACTATCTTTTCTTTCAGTTAGTCCTGACGAAGGGTCTCTTACTATCTTTTCTTTCAGTAAGTCCTGACGAAGGGTGTCGGCCCGAAATGTGGACTGTACTTCTTCCTATAGATGCTGCCTGGCCTGCTGCGTTCCACCAGCATTTTGTGTGCGTTGCTTGAGATAACGCTGAGCTTTTTAAGATTAGTCAGGCTGCACTTGGAGTATTGTCAACGGTTTTGGCCCCCATATCTCAGAAAAGATATGTTGTCTTTGGAGAGAGTCCAAAGGAGGGTCATGAGGATGATTCTGGGAATGAAGGGGTTAACATATGAGGAGTGTTTGGCAGCTTTGTGCCTGTACTCACTGGAATTTAGAGGAATGTCTGGGGATCTCATTGAAACCTAGTGAATGTTGAAAGCACTAGATAGGATGGATGTGGAGAGGGTAATTCCTATGGTGGGGGTATCCAGAACTAGAAGGTACATCCTCAAATTTGAGGGATGACCCTTTTGAAAAGCGGTAAGGAGGAATTTTTTTAGCCCGAGAGTAGTTGATCTGTGGAATGCTCTGCCACAGACTGCAGTGGAGTAATGTGTTCATGGGTATACTTAAAACAGAAGTTGATTGTTTTCTGATCAGTCAGGGCATCAAAGGATATGGCGAGAAGACAGGTGTATGGGGTGGAGTTGGATCTGGATCAGCCATGATGAAATGGCGGAGCAGACTCGATGGGCTGAATGGCCTAATTCTGCCCCTATGTTTTATGGTCTTGTCGACTAAAAACATCTAACCTGAGCTGTATTTTCATAGTGACACAAAGCAACAAAGGAAATGTCATCATTATGCATCACTAATAGAAATAAAATTTTCAGTTGCTTAAAAAAGGCATTTTGCATTTAACATTGTCTATAATGTAGCTTAAACTGGATTCTGTGATCTGGCACATTGCAAGCAAAACTAAAACCCATGGGTTCAAGGAGACAATAGCACCATGGTATGAACTTTTCTAAGTGCAGTGACATATACATTAAGTTGCTAGGCATTTAGCCAAATTATCATTGCTGCTTTTGATATACTGTATATTGTTTATTTGAATTTGGATATACAGGTGCTAAACTTCAATGTTTGCAGATCACCTTGGACTTGGAAATGTACTGAGCACTGTTGAAGTTGGTAGCATACTATGATATTTGATTTGGAATTACTATCCTGATGCCTGGAGTGTTGCTTCAGAGCTAAGAGTTCAAATTGCACCATGGCACTTGCAGAATTTATATTTAAGTAATTCAATGAAACGAAACTTTAAAAGAAAATCTATTAACCATAAAAGAAACATTTACTGTGAAGATGTAAGCAAACACAATTTTGATTAATTTAACAAGATACAACAATTTTAGCTGCGACTGGATGAGATAATTGGTAAATAAAATAGGAGAAACATGAAGGAAAATGACAGATCATCCTAACATCTGTTCACTAACATCTCTTTTCAAGTCTGGTCTGTACTGAATACATATTCTGGCTTTATTATTGACATCCACTTCCCAAGAAAAGTGGACAAGGCTATTTCTTGTAACCTTCCCACTCCATCATATCTCTTTAGGCAAAATTAACATGGTTGCAAATCTGTATTTCTGTTAGGCACTCATCAAGATAACAAACCTAATTCATATTATTAGGTTTATTCAGGAATCAGGAAAATGTAAATAAAGGAGAAAGGCAAATCAAATCAGTTAGGGATCAGGAGACCTGGGGAAATACAGACTTTGAAAGTAGTGGCACACACAAAATGCTGGTGGAACACAGCAGACCAGGCAGCATATATGAGGAGAAGCACTGTCGATGTTTCAGAAGGCCAGGCAGCGTCTATAAGGAGAAGCACTGTCAATGTTTCGGGCCGAGACCCTTTGTCAGGTCTCGGTCCGATACGTCGACAGTGCTTCTCCTTATAGATGCGGCCTGGCCTGCTGTGTTCCACCAGCATTTTGTGTGTGTTGCTTGAATTTCCAGCATCTGCAGATTTCCTCATGTTTGCTTTTGAAAGTAGTGGGATAATTTGAAAAAACATATCAATAAATACTATGGGTCCTCAACATTATCAGCAAAAACAACAAAATCGTGCTCAGTCTTTTTCAAGTAGCATCAGCTGAGCACTGATGCACCACCATTTAAGTGTATCAACTTGCCTCATAGGCACCAGGATTGAAAGACCACAGTAAAATATAAATATTAGTTATTTGAAGGAACTAGAGAAGTTGGTAGTTTGTTGTTGGATCCAAGAAACTAAGAGAAGAGACATTCAGCATTATAAATGTCCTTTATGAAGCAAATAAAGAGAAACAGTTTTAATAGGCGGAGAAGTTCATGGCCAAAAGGTAAGCTAATTGCAAACAGAACTGAGGAGACTTGCGGAAATATTTTTATGACAAGACAGAGGGATTACTTAAATAGTTTGCTGAAATTTCCAACCCAAAGACTATCTCAAATTACCTTCCCCAATATTCTGTGCTTGTATGATTTTATGCTCTCATCTATCAGTAAGTAAAAAACTGGACTACCTTTCATGAAGTAAAAGGTTAAGCAGAATACTCATTTTGTGATGAGATTTACCCAATTCCTACTGCTCTTTGTAAATGATAACATAACCACTTTATATCCTCGTACTGTTGCACACTTTAACTTAGTTTGGCAATAACTGACTGCCGCAGACTCCAAAGAAGCAGTGCATTGACTTTCATTCAGCCTTAGAAAGGACAAACAAAGCCCTTGACCTCTTTCTCTTCCTCAGCCTTTTAAGTAGAATTGAGTGGCTAATCAAAATTGTCATATTTCTTCCATTTTGTACTGTATGAACACAACAACAATTTATTTCTCATTTACCTAGGCCTGAAGTACTAACTGAATGAATAAGCTCCATTATAGGTGATGCACCATCAATAACTCTTGGAGACGGGAGGCGAACGATAAGCTTTTATTAGCTGCAAGAGATCACGATTAGCAGCAAGAGACCACCACACAACATCTTGGAGACTGAGGGAGGGAGCAGTGCCTCCAACCGCCTTTATACAGGGGTCTGTGGGAGGAGCCACAGGAGCAGTCAGGAGAGGGGTGTGTCCAGACATATATATAGTTCACCACAATAGGTCTGGTCAAGGCTGTTTCCTGCAACCTTTCCACCCCATCATATCTCTTTTGGCCAAATTAGCATGGTACAGTGCAAGTATGTATTTCTGTTCTGCATTCATCTAGATAATAAACCTAATTCACATCATTAGTCGCTTGAATGCTACTAAAGTTAACCCTCTGGGATTAATTTAACATCAAAGCTACATCATCATATAACATAATGCAAAAGTTATTCTTAACTAAAATACTAAGCACACACCTGTTTTGTTTCTGATTAGGGTAGGATGGGTCTATCAATCTCTGATGACCTTGTTTAATGGAATTCTTAAGCCCTTATAACCTTTATGAATCTGATTTTTCTCATTTCAGAATAATGCATTTGATTGCTAAATTTTTATTGACATTTTTAGATCACTTTTCTATTTTAGCTATTTGGGGATATTTCATTTGGTCTTTTTCTGTCAGTTCATATAGATGAAAACATTAATATAATCTCCAGTATTTCACTGGAATGCTGGATTTAAGTGCAAGAAATTTAAAATCTCTTGCTGAATGAAAGAGAAGAAGCAAGTAAAGAGAATGCAAAGATACACTCACATTACAAGCAATGACTGAGACATAGAAAGGCTGAAGCCACTTAAAGCAGGTGGTCCATAGTGGTCAACAAATTAAATCAAAGTGAATATGGAAATGGTTTTGTGACACCACGATTATAGTATGTCATGGTAAAAACAAAATGCCCAACTTAAAAGACTTATGGATGAAAACTCATCAATAATTTGTTTAATTACATGATATAATAAACAAGATGACTGGTACTCATGGTGAAGCTTCCAGTATTCATTGTTATTACTTCATGCTATTGTCTGCAATTTGCAAATTTCTATATTTTATTGTGAAATGCAGAAATAATAATAATAGTTTTTATCATGATACAGCAGACCCTTGGTGATTAATCTGCCTAGAACTAGCACCACTGAAAGCCAAGGGAAATCACTAGAGCCAACATAGATTTAGCCTTTAAATATACAGAGTTTTTTCCATTTAGTTGCATGAAGCAACATCAATCAAAAGAGTTTATTTATAATTTTCAGTTTCCACTATAATGACATTTCATATTTCCATGTTTTTAATTCCCTGTCTAATGTTTAAAAAGCTATTTAAAAGTTGATGTTTCTGTTCCTGTTCTGCTGCCTGTGATAATGTGATTGGCCTATCTCACCCGTGGTCAAGGAAGGTTCAAAATTTTCCACCATGGCCACAGTGATTTCTTCTCTAGTTTCCCACAATGCCCTAATATTCATTTGCTCAAGCCCTGGAATTTATCCACCTTAATGTCCCTCAAGACTTCCAACATCCCCTCTTCTACCTATGTCATTAGGACCAATGGTTGTTCTCCCTCCCACTTCATAATAGACAATAGGTGCAGAAGTAGACCATTCGGCCCTTCGAGCCTGTACCACCATTCTGAGATCATGGCTGATCATCTACTATCAATACCCGGTTCCTACCTTGTCCCATATCCCTTGATTCCCCATCCATAAAATACCTATCTAGCTCCTTCTTGAAAGCATCCAGAGAATTGGCCTCCACTGCCTTCTGAAGCAGTGCATTCCAGACCCCCACAACTCTCTGGGAGAAAAAGTTTTTCCTTAACTCTGTCCAAAATGACCTACCCATTCTCAAACCTCTGGTGCTGGACTCTCCCAGGATCTGGAACATATTTCCTGCCTCTATCTTGTCCAATCCCTTAATCATCTTATATGTTACAATCAGATCCCCTCTCAATCTCCTTAATTCCAGCGTGTACAAGCCCAGTCTCTCTAACCTCTCTGTGTAAGACAGTCTGGACATCTCAGGAATTAACCTTGTGAATCTACACTGCACTTCCTCTACAGCCAGGATGTCCTTCCTTAACCCTGGAGACCAAAACTGTACACAATACTCCAGGTGTGGTCTCACCAGGGCCCTGTACAAATACAAAAGGATTTCCTTGCTCTTGTACTCAATTCCCTTTGTAATAAAGGCCAACAGAACATAATGTTCTGTGTTTGGTTTAAGTCACCTTGACTCTGGCACCAAGATGGTAACAAACCATCCCGGAGTCTCACCATTTCAGAGTTTCACTCTCAGAAACAAAATACCTGTCTGTTATGCTCACTACTGAGTCGCCCCGTCGTTATCATTTGTTGCCTGTTTTTGTGCACTTGCTGCCCTTCCTCTTCCCTGCTGGTGCTTTCCTCACAGCTATCCTCCCCTAAATGAAATCTCAGCAATATACTAGTTTGAAAGGGGAATATATTTAGGGAACTCCTGCCACACCTGTCTGCACTTCTTGTCCTTCTTGGTAGTTGTCCTATCTCTTTTTTTTTCTCTATACCTGCAACTTGTCTAACTTGCTAAATTTTCAGGAAGTTCAGGGAGTTCAGCATTGTTAAAATCAGCAAGTGTTCCTATTCTTACTGTTAAGTGTTGCCAAATACATAAATTCAAACACAGAACGCAGAAAGGAAAATCAAAAGGTTTGATCAGCAGAACTCAAAGTCAGGCGTTACAGTACTGTTGTGGTTAGCACAATGCTTTACAATGCCAGCTGTACGATTGGGGGTCAATTCTATTGGCTGTTTGTAAGGTGTTCGTATGTTCTGTCTGTGACCACGTGGGTTTCCTCTGAGTGTTCCGATTTCCTCCCACATTCCAAAGATGTACAGTTGGGGTTGCTGAGCTGTTGGCATCAGAAACATGCAGACACTAGCGGGCTACCCAGCACAATCCACTCTGACTTAATTTGACACAAACAATGCATTTCACTGTATGCTTTGATGTTTATGTGACAAATAAAGCTAATCTTTAATCTTTAAAGTCAAACGAGAAGGGGAATCAATAGCAGGGTGTGCACTGGAACTTATGCTATGTTGTAATGTCAGTGTGCATTATATAGCTTTCATTGATTTGAAATTGGATTTTGGAAAAAATTGAATGAGCTTTGGCTGTAATAGAGCAGGCTGAATGCTACCATTCCTGGATAAATTTCTGAGCACTGTTCAACAAGGAATAATACAATAGGAGAGCTAAGTTCTCACTCTCAATTGAACATTGGAAAAGACAGAATGAAAGAAGGTGGCCACTCAGTTACAAAGAATGAGAAAGGACAAAAACACAGGTATTATTATATTAAATTAAGTCAATGGAATAAAAATCTATTGCACTCAGAGAATTCAACAGCTTCAATGTCATCACCATTCATAAAGTGGATGATAGTAAAAAGGGAAAACGAGTCGGAAAGAGCATTCCTGAAGCTGATTAAGAGACAGCAATTCAGTTTGTCCAATAAATTTATTAAACAATAAACATAAGCAATGGTAGTAAAGCTGCAAATATTTGTATAGCAACCATAAATGTCAATACTTCCTTGAGTAATAGAAAATTATAAACAATTTAATTTAGTTTGTGGTCATCACTATTTCTCTACTTTTAAAGAATCTATTTGGTCTTAGCGTATCTCGGAAAAGTAATTTCCAACAAGTAACAGAGGAACAATAATTATAAATAAGAGCTGTTGAAATAAAACAATTGCAAGATAGAAATACACCTAAATGGGTCAGCCACCTAAATGTATCAGCTGAGATGTTTGTACTAGGACTGAATGGCTTGGGCACCTGACGAATGGGTATTGATTCACTAACAGACTGTGCTGGGATAAATGTGGAGATGATTCTGTAAATAAAAATAATGTTTTAACCTCTGGGAAAAATTGACAGAAATTGTTACAGAATGGGCAGAACAATCAGAATCCATAGGCCAGTTGATCATGAGACAGCGGTGTTCATATTGCTTCATGGCAGCTTGCCGATTCGGAAGCTTCAGTCGGATTAATGCCGCTCGTGGGCAGTTACCTGCTTCTTCAGAGGCAGCTCTTAACAGGACAACTTCTTGGCCATTCTGATCGCTCTTAGTTATAGCAATCAAAATGCTAGTCAATGTCACCGATTGAAGTTATCACCTCCTTAAGGGATGATTGCTGTCTACCTATTCCAAAGCATGTCACCAGAAGATGTCACTTGTGCCCATGTAATTAGTCATATATGGTTAGAAGGGAGGTTAGGGATGTAATAACTACATGCTCAGGGAATTATTCCTCTGAAAAACATTCTGGAGTTTTCACATGGTGCAAAGTGTTTATCCAAGAAATATCCATCGAAAACTTTAGAATCTTGTCATGTCCATAGCCTTGTCTTCTTTGAGAAAGTTATTAACTTACAAGTAACAAAGATATTTGTTGCAACACTGGATTAACTAATTACATTGAACCACAAATAGTCCAAAGGTATCACAATGCAAGACTGTATGATAAGGGTTATGAGTGTTGTGTATGCAGTCAAGCACTGGTATAGTGGTCCTAGTGAAGAACAGTTATCGACATGTAATTCCTCATTTGATTTGAGGAACAACATTCCATTGTGAAACAAGTGCGTTATATTAGATCTCCTACAACTTCCTCTATGCTTCATTCCCCCACCCTTCAATGTCTACAGGTCCCATCGTTCTTCTTTCCACCTCTTTTCCCTCATTATGCTCGAGTCACACTATTATAAGGTGCAACGTTCCCAGTTCAGATGGTGGTGACATCTTCCACCAAACAGTCAGCCATTCCTCCGCTGCACAATCTCGTATTGCAGTGGAGCATCACAACGTCCACAGGCTTCCCATCTCTCAGGGTGGGACATCTGCTCGCTTGAACCTGTGCAAGGTTAAATGGAAAACAAGGACAGCACTCCATTCAATGAAATGGAAGAAATCAGTTCCCATTAAAGAGATGACTGGAGTACATAGTTAGTTTAAGTCTGTTCTGAAGCAGTTTTTAAAAGTGTGTGTTATACTGTTCTTCACTGGATTTCACACTTTTTTTAGGAGGTCTCAGCTGATTCTGAGCTTTGACAGCTCGTGAGCTCAGGGGCCCTTCCACAGTACTTATTCCAATAAAGCCCCTGAATGTGTTGGTGGCTGTCTTGTGCATCTATTCTCTGAACTCATTATGATAGTTTAAAACTAATTAAGGCTTAGAGTTCAACATGGACCTCTTCAAAAGTTTACTAAGACTAAGCATACAGCACAAATAACATAACATATGGTAACAGTAAATAATGTGGCATAAGTTATTACAGAAATATACTAAAGATTACATGATAGGGAATGCTACAAAATATGTGCTCTGTAGTCTTAACACAATTTCACTTCTTAACTGTGGTTTTAACTTACTGACCTCCATATATAATCACTCCAGTGAACCTTTCCTGAACCAGTGGTCATCCTCGTGGTGATTCCCTTTAACCTGAAATATCATTCCTTCTTCAATCCTAAATTCTGTTGAACATCTGGTGATCAGTCCAGAGGAATGTGATTGCAGTACCGCGGTGTGGGTAAACCCCGCCTGCTGCACTCCTGCAAGTTGGGAAGTTTGACTTCCCCTCCCCTCCATACTTTAGAATACAAAATAAAACCTATTGCAGCTTTCTTGTTCCTCTAGATCAAGAAAAGGGGAAGGGAGAGGGGAGGGATGAGGAAGCGCTAGAGACACATTCTGTAATGATCAATAAATCCATTGTCTGGAATCAAGTAACATTGCCTGGTGCCTCAGGACAGGGTATGTTCGAACCCGCATGCCACCCACCTCCCCCCAACCCCCCCCCCCGCCCCTGGCACTCCTCCTCTGCCACCTGTCCCACACCCTCATCATTCCAAACATCCTTTGCTCCCTCCAGATTTACAAATATGCTCTCCACTCCACATTGACCTGCGCAGTACTGAGCAAGTCTTCAGCACCCTTGCTATATATACGTGCCTAAGTGCTGTATGTCTTGTTGATCGTCACACTACAGGGATTCACCAATAGATACTACAGTCAAAATCCAGTTGTATCCTTTTATTTGTTTGCATGAATGGCTTTTTCAGCATTTTCCCTCAGTTTATGCCTGACTTTAAAATTTCATCATCTAACCACTTATTTCCTCCAGGCATGCTAGAACCAACTTCTTCGTTCATACACCTTTACAAAAAAACAAAGGGTGCATTTTCTGGAGATGACTTTGACTGGAGTGAATCCCCTGTTAGAAGAGAAGAGTTTGGCCAAAGGCCAGTGAAAGATTTGTCACAGTGACTGCTCACATTTCACCCAAAGAACTGGCAGGGTTTTGAATTACTCACTTTATTATTCTGTGGTACAATTAAAGGTGCCTTAATCTTATAACTAATTGATTCCTTTCATGCAATTCAATTAATTTTATATTTGTGACCTTCTAGGCAATTGTTTCATATCTTCGTTACTTTGTGCAGAAAATTTATTCTGGGTCGATTGTTAATAAGTTGAAGCCAATGTTGCTTTGTTGTGAATTCCCCTACCTTACTGAAGAATAGTGAGATCCATCTGTTGCTGTGAACATCTCAAACTGTTTAGCCTTACCTTTCCTGTTCACTTCAGTCTCTTTCTTGGTACACTTTATATTTATTTCTGTGAATCACCACAAAATGTACTTTAAGTCAAGTGTAATTTTCTCAAGAAGGAATATCAAAACTGGCCAGAACTTTTCAAATTAAGTCTAATCAGCACTTTGTAATGTAAGCAATATTCCTTTTTATGTTCAACCATAACAGCAAGAATAGATTAGTATTGTGGAGCCAACTGTGTCACTAAATTTACAACCCTTACTCTAAACACTCTAGCAAATTAATGCTTAGTGAACTGCATTTCCATTAAAAGTAAAATTCTTATTTAATTTTTATAACTCATAAAATCTTGTGTCCTCTAGAACGGATTTGTTTGCGTGTTTGAGATTTGTTCAGTGATGCTTTTATTCGGTTTGATGACCTAGTTAACTACTGCTACACCATATTGAAGAAGAATATCATTGACGGTCAAGTGCTTTGAAATATTCTAAGTACGTTGGCCTTCATTAGTTGGGCGATTGAGTTCAAGAGGCACGAGGTAATATTGCAATTCTGTAAAACTCTGGTTAAACCACATTTGAAATATTGTGTTCAGTTCTGGTTACCTCATTATAGGAAGTTTGGGGAAGTTTTAGAGAGGCCGCAGAGGAGGTTTACCAGAATGTTGCCTGACTTAGTGGACACGTCTGAAGAGAATAGGTTGAGTAAGCTATGGCTTTTCTCTTTGAAGAGGAGTAGGTTAAGAAGTGACTTGACAGAAGTGTTCAAGATGATAAGTAGCATAGATAGAGTGGACAGCCAGAGACTTTTTCTCAGGGCAGAAATGGTTAATACGAGAGGCATAACTGTAAGGTTTTTTGAGAAAGTTTTGGGGGAGGTGATGGCAGAGGGAGGTTTTGTTTTACACAGAGTTCATAGAACACACTGCCAGAGGTGATGGTAGAGGCAGCTATATTAGTGACATTTAATAAACTCTTAGATAGGCACATGCATGAGAGAAAAATGGAGGGCTATACGGGAGGGGATGATTAGATTTATCTTTGAGTTAGGTTTCAAAGGCTGAAAGACATGTACTGTGCTGTACTGTTGGCAGTATTTACTCTTCACCAATCTGCAGGTAGCCTAGTATCACACAACCTTCAGTAACAAGAATACCTTTATATATGAATGGTCCAAATAATTAAAATAGTGTTTTTTTTTTCATTTTAAAAACAAATTCTCACTTCTGCAGGCACTGATAACTTCCTAATTCAGACTTTGAACTAGAGAAAACTTTCCAGATGCCAAAAATAAATTTCATTTAATTTCCTTTAATCATATTTAACATTGTACTTGGTCTCTGAAATGTTCCAGATGGACAAGGGAAAACCAGTCCCACTAGTGATAGCAGCAGGTGGAGGAGGCAAAGCCTATCTGAGTAAGGATTCCAGTTTCCCTGAAGAGATGTTAGAAACTGATTCTTCTGTTCCTGGAGTGAATGGCAGATCAGGTGCTGCGGGTGAGTAGCCTCCTTCAGTAGATTCTTTTGGTCAAAAGACTTCACAATATTCCTTGTTTTTGCCCACTGTGCACATTTCAAAACCACTTCATCTATATCCTGTATTTTGCCAAAAGCAATATTTTATCCACTCGGGAATTTCTGCCTGTGTTTTCAGTACTGAAATATTCTCCTCTGCTCAGAGCTCTGGAATCTCTGGGGAGTTATCCTTGATGTTACAGAAAAGGTCAAGCACTTTTTTTTTAATTCAAGAAGATTACTGCAAGGCAAAGAGACATGGCACTTTCATCTATCTTTCACTTATCCATACCGTTCAGTCATGGATCATACATTGCTGAAAAAGAAGCACACAAAATCAGATTTCTATTTACACTTTGATAGTTTTTCTCTGCGTTTTATAAAACAAATATACGTATAATAATGCTTTAATATTTTGAACTTTATCTGAAAATAAACAGAGTTTATCTTGTGAATGAGATCAGGCACTAATTCTAGAAAGTTCGAATTTCTTTTTTTTCTGAGAATGCTGAGCAGATTTATTTAACCATGGAGGGAATTATTCAATCTGACGTCATTTATTCTCCACACTCATTAATTTTTCAGCAAAAATTATGGATATATAAGAATGTTTTCTATTGTTATTATCTGCCTATGCTATTTTCCCTATAATTTTTGCTTCTGTAAGCCTCACAGTAAGTTTAAGAAGCATTTCACTCGTTATCTAAAGAATTGTAATGTTCCTATGTCATGGGACTTGGCAAACGAATCACATTGTGAAATTCCTTTATTTGTATTGATCTAAATGTTTTAGCCCTAGATCTTACTATTATCTTTATAATTATCTAACATAGATTGCTGGTACATTATATCTCATTTCACCAATTCATGGTTAATTTGTAAAGTCACAGGTTCTCTGCAAGCCTCCCCACCGTATTATTGTTGTTATTGTGGCGACCTATTTCCTGGCGCATCCGAACCGACTCACAATTAGATAGCCTACTGGGGACCTTTCGCGTGTGAGTCGGTTTGGATGCGCCAGGAAATGGGTCGCCACATAATTCACCACCAGTAGGCTATCTAATTGTGAGTCGGTTCGGATGCGCCAGGAAATGGGTCGCCACATAATGTCATATACATTGCAAATCCCAGTTTAAATAAAATCACTGCACCACGGTTACTCCAAATGCAGCTTGTAAATATTATTTGAGGTGACTTAAATTAATCATGTGGACCCTGTAACTAATCAGCTCTGAGCTAATATCTGCTCTATGGCTTGAAATCTATATCCTTCTATCAGTGATCAATTACAATAGACACGGCATGTAGTGCATTGTGCCCTGAACTAAATGACCCAGATGTAAGTCTGAATCTCTGTTGACACTTTAACACCGTTTCCTCTGAAGAAGAGCCATTAATGGCTTTAGTTAATCTACGACAAAACATTTAATCATTAGGAGAAAGGGAAAATTGGTGTCGGATTGTACTTCCACTGTAACACGCAAAATGCTGGAGTAATTCAGCAAGTCAGGCAGCATCTGTAAAGGGGGATAAGTAGTTGACATTTTGGGCCAAGAAGCTTCATCAGGTCCTGGCCTTCGACTGTTTATCCCTCTCCATAAAACCGACCTAACCTGCAGAATTCCTCCAGCTTTTTGCGTGTGTTGCTCAAGATTTCCAGCATCTGCAAAGTCTCTTGTGTTTGTATTTCTACTGCTAATTTATTGAAAAGAGGCTGAGCTAACCAACATCAAGTACAATCTCACATATATTCATTATTTACTTCCCAGAGGATGCTCATTTATGTTATCTGCTTCAACGGTTGTGACGATAATTTGTTCCAGAAACCTTGTGCTGGATTAGCATTTTTGTTTACTCAGAATCTCTCAATGCTTGGCTTTCAATTGCTCATTATTGACAGCATTATAAATATAAATAAGAATTTGTGTGATTCAGTTTGTAACCTTAGACAACAAAAAATAAAAGAACTGAAGATGGAGACTAATTTCTGAGTAACTTGAAGATGCTTCAGACGCTTCAGTTTTGAGAATAAATCTCTTACCAGATAGGTTGCATTTTTCTTACTGTCCTAAGTCAGAAGATTTACTAAAATGCACTGGGTTTAATTTTGTTCCTATAATGTTTTCTTGTTAAAAAAAAATCTGTAATTTATAACTTACTCTTGTTTTCTTGTGAGCGCTGCTTATACGATGCTATATCCAAGTAAGATTTTCATGGCAAAAGTGCATGCACGTACTTGTGCATGTGACAATAAACTACACTTTGAATGATAGAGGTTGTTCTGTGCAGAATGCTATTTGGGTCTGTGATGTGGTGTGGCCAAAGAGGAAAATCACTGCATATCCCAGCCCAAATTTCTTTTTAACTGTGAACACAAGGAAATCTGCAGATGCTGGAAATTCAAACAATGCACACAGAATGCTGGTGGAACACAGCAGGCCAGGCAGCATCTATAAGGAGAAGCACTGTCGACGTCCTGACGAAGGGTGTCAGCCCGAAACGTCGATAGTGCTTCTCCTTATAGATGCTGCCCGACCTGCTGTGTTCCACCAGCATTTTGTGTGTGTTCTTTTTAGCTGTGCCTTCATTGGGCACAGAGTCGGGAAGTCATGTTGCAGCTTTACATAATTTTGGCTAGTTCATATTTGGAATACTGTGTGCAGTTCTCTTTTCCCCATTACAGGAATGATGTGGAAATCCTGCAGAAGGGGGCTGAAGAGATTAGCCAGGGTGCTGCCTGAATTCCAGAATATTGTCTATAAGGGGAAGCTGGAGGAACCAGAGTTGAGGGGATACCTAATGGAGTTTATAAAATCATAGATAGGTCAGATAGTTATAATTGTTTCACCCTGGGCAGAGGTGTCAAAAGCCAGAGAATGTAGCTTTAAGGTGCGATGATAAAATTTTAAAGAAAACGTGCAGGGTAAGTTTTTATACTCAGAACATGCTAGGTGCTTAGGTGCCTGTGGAGGATGGCATGGTAGCGGCACGCAAGATGTATTTGGACAGGCACATGAACATACAGGGAATGGAGGGATATGGATCATGTGCGGGGAGATTAGTTTAGTTTAATTTGGCATCGTACTCAGCACAGACATCATATGCTGAAGGAGCCTGTTTCTGGGCTGTACTGTTCTATGGTCTTTAAAAGGCACCTGTTTCGGGTTGAATTCTTCCAGCCTGCCTCTAATATTAACAAGATCATTGTTGTTGTTATTCCTCTTCGTGCCTTGTGGCACATCGGGCAGGAACCTTGCCGATTCTTTAGCATTTGGCTGTTTTTTATGAGGCCGAGTTGCCAACTCGACTCTCAACCCAGAACAGATGGAAAGCATGCAAGAAGCTGGCCAGATTCGAAGCCAGAACCACTCGTCTCGAAGCCCAGTGTGGATGCCACTACACCACTGCATTTTAACAAGATTAGTTTATATAGATATGCTTGTAAACAAATAAGGTTGTGACACGACTTAAAAAGGGTGAAATAGCAAACTTAAATATTTGATATTTTCATGTATGAAGCATTTATAAAGGGGTGAGATGTAGATTAATTAATGACATAGAGTTGATTATAAAGTGAGAGAAAACAAACAATAAAGGGTAAATTAGTGAGGATTATAAAATGGGACAATGAGTAAATAAAAAGGAACTCCAAATGAACATCAACCAATAGAAAATGATGAGGAAGGACTAAGTATCAATACCATCACTAGAGACTTGAAATCAGATAATTGTGATCTAGAAGGCTTGCATCCTAGCATCCCTGAAGAAATGGGTACAAAGAGTTTACATAAGTTATAAACTTCCAGAGATTCTGTAGAAGTGCTAGAGGATAGAAAAACTGCCACGATGATGTACAACTCAAAAAAGGAGGAAGACAAAGCAGTAAGTGTCACATTTAACCAGCAAGGAAAAATAAAAATAGATTATTAACAAATGCAGCACATTGATTGAGTGAATCAAGTTGGTTGAGGCAGTCTTGAGGAGGACTTTGTGGAATGCATCAGCGGTGGCTTTCTTGAACAGCATGTTACTGAACCTACTGGGGAATGTGCTATCTTAGATCCGATCCTGTGCAATGAGACAGGTAAACTTAGTGATCTTGTAGTTAGGGATCCTCTTGGAAAGAGTGATCACAGTATGATTGAGATTCTAATACAAATGGAGAGTGCAATAGTTCGATCTAAGACTACAATGGGATGCGGGACAATTTGGCTAGAGTAGTCTGGGAACACAAGCTATATGGTGGGACAGTTGAGGAAGAGTGGAAGACTTTTAAAGAGATTTTTCATGATACTCAACAGAAGTATATTCCAGTTAAAAGCAGGGATAGTAAGGATGGGGAGAACCAGCCTTGGAAAACTAAGGAAATAAAAGAAGGCATTAAACTAGAACTTGTGTGTATGAAGTCGCCAAGTGTAGTGGGAAACTGGAACACTGGGAAAACTTTAAAAAGCAACAAAGAACCATTAAGCGAGCAATAAAGAAAAGGAAGAGAGATTATGAAAGTAAACAAGCACAAAATATAAAAATGGATAGTAAAAGTTTTGATAATTATATTAAGTTAAAAAGGGTGGTTAATGTGAATGTAGGTCCCTTGGAGGACGAGAAGGGGGAATTGATATTGGGTACTGAGGAAATGGCAGAGGCTTTGAATGACCATTTTGTGTCGGTCTTCACGGTGGAGGACATATCTAACATGCCAAAGAGAAATGTTATGGATGTGATGGGAGGTGAGGACCTTGATGCAATAGTTCTCACTAAAGAGGTAGTGCTGAGCAAACTTGCGAGCCTGAAGATGGATAAGTCCCCTGATCCTGATGGAATGCGTCCTAGAGTACTGAAAGAAATGACAGAGGTTATAGTAGAGGCTTTGGTGACAATTTACCAAAATTCTCTGGATTCTGGGCAGATTCCGATGGATTGGAGGATGGCAAATGTCACACCACTGTTCAAACAAGGATGTATGAAAAAGGCAGGTAACTATAGGCCAGTTAGTTTAACATCTGTTGTTGGGAAAATGCTAGAAGCTATCATTAAGGAAGAAATAGCAAGGCATCTGGAAAGAAATGGATCAATCAGGCAGATGCAGCATGGATTCAGCAAAGGCAGGTCTTGTTTGGCAAACTTAATGGAGTTCTTTGAGGATATAATGTGCGCAGTGGATAGAGGGGAACAGAAGGACGTTGTTTACTTGGATTCCAGAAGGCGTTTGATAAGGTGCTGGATAAAAAACTTATCCATAAGATAAGGATGCATTGAGTTGGGGGTGATGTATTAGCATGGATAGATGATTAGTTAACCAACAGAAGGCAGAGAGTCGGGATATACGTGTGTTACTCTGGTTGGCAATCAGTGGTGAGCGGAGTGCTGCTGGAGTCGGTTCTGGGCTCGCAACAGGTTGTGATGTACATTAACAATCTGGAAGAGGGGACCGAGAGTAGTGTATCTAAGTTTGTTGATGATACTAAATTAAGTGGAAAAGGAAATTGTGCGGAATATACAGAACATCTGCAGAGAGATATAGATAGTTTAAGTGAGTGGGCAATGGTCTGGCAGATGGAGTACAATGTTAGTAAATGTGAGATCATCCACTTTGGAAGGAAAAATGAAAGAGCAGATTAATATTTAAATAATTTTTTTAAATAGCAGCATGCCGCTGTGCAGCGGGGCTTGGGAATGCTTGTGCATGAATCACAAAAGGGTGGTTTACAGGTGCAGCAGGCTATTGAGAAGGCAAATGGAATGTTGGCTTTCATTGCTGGAGGGATTGCATTTAAGAGCAGGGAGGTTATGTTGCAACTGTACAGGACACTGGGGAGGCCGCAGTGGGAGTACTGCATGCATTTCTGGTCTCCTTACTTGAAAAAAGATATACTGGCTTAGGGGGTGGTGCAGAGGAGGTTCACCAAGTTAATTCCAGAGATAAGACTATGAGGAGAAATTGAGTTGCATGGGACTGTACTCGCTGGAATTCAGAAAAAGCCTCTATCTTAAAATCATGAAGGGAAAGATAAGACAGAGGCAGAAAAGTTGTTTCCGCTGGTTGGTGAGACTAGAACTAGGGGACATAGCCTCAAGATTCCAGGGAGTAGATTTAGGATGGAGATGAGGAGGAACTGCTTTTCCTAGAGAATAGTGAATCTGTGGAATTCTCTGCCCAATGAAGCAATGGAGGCTGTTAGTAAATATACCCAAGACAAGATTGGATAGATTTTTGATAATAGGGGAATTAAGGATTATGGAAAAAAGGCTGGTAGGTGGAGATGAGTCAATGGACAAATTAGCCATGATCTTATTGAATGGCGGAGCAGGCTCGATGGGCCAGATGGGCTACTCCTGCTCCTATTTCTAATGGTCTGATTTGAAAAATTGTAACCTTATTAATTAAGCAGTGTCAACACAGCTTCATGAAGGAGAAGTTGTACCTGACAAGTTCAGTGGAGTTTTTTGAGAGAGCCTCAACTGGAGTGGATCAAAGAATCAGTAGATGCTTAAGCTTCCAGAAAAATTTAGTCGCAAGGTAACAGTTAAATTTGTTGGAAGGTAACCCAGTCAAAAGGGCAATGTTACAATAGTCAAGGGGGATTTCAATCTGCAGGTAGATTGGGAAAATTAGGTTAGTGCTGGATTCCAAGAGCGGGAATTTCTAGAATGCCTGTGAGATGGATTTTTAGAGCAGCTCATGGTTGAGCCCACTAGGGAATCAGCTGTTCTGGATTGGGGGTTGTGCAATGATCCAGAATTGATTAGAGAGCTTAAGGTAAAAAAAACCCTCAGGGGAAAGTGATCATGATATGATCGAATTCACCCTGAAACTTGAGGAGAAAACAAAAGTCGGATGTATCCATATTACAGTGGAGTAAAGGGAATTACAGAAGCACGAGAGAGGAGTTGGACAGAATCAATTGAGAAAGAACACTGGCAGGGATGACAGCAAAGAAGCAAGGCCTGGAATTTCGGGAAGCAATTCGGAAGGCACAGGTTGTATACATTCCAAGAGGAAGGAGAATGACACAACCGTGACTAACAAGTGAAGTCAAAGCCAACATAAAGGCCAAAGAAAGGGCAAATAATAGAGCAAAAATTAGCAGGAAGTTAAAGGATTAGGAAGGTTTCAAATACCAACATAAGGCAACTTAGAAAGATTAAGAAGGTAAAGATGGAATACAAAAGTAAGCTAGCCAATAGTATTAAAGAGAACCAAATGTTTCTTCAGATACATAAAGTGTAAAGAATGTTGAGAGGACTAAATAAGGTGGATGTGGGGAGGATGTTCCTTTGGTGGGGGTATCCAGAACTCGAGGACACAGCCTCAAAATTGAGGGGTGACCTTTTGGAACAGAAGTAAGGAGGATTTTTTTTTTAGCCAGAGAGTGGTGAGTCTGTGGGATGCTCTGCCACAGACTGCACTGGAGGCCAAGTCCATGGGATAGATCCCTGACTGGATGAGACATCAAGGGATATGGTGTTACAAGAATCATCCCTTGTAATAATGATCAGCGAGGCACAGAGAATCCTTATTCACCAACAAGTAACTTTTACTGCTTCTACTAAAAAGCACGTGGGTTCACACTCTTATCTACCTGTGTGCTGCCTACTAGATTTCACTGACACTCCATGAACAGTCAATGAAAAGAAAAGGTAAAATCCAGGAAAGGAGTCTACGCTAGCCAGGTATTCCTCGTAGACCTGATCTCCATGTGTCCGTGGGGCCCTCCTTATCCGCGATGGTTGGTCTCTGCCTGCTGGGGAGCTTTCGCCCCCGCGTATTTGGAGTTCCTGGGTCTTGTACTGTTCCTCATCAATTGAACCATTGGATCTCCATCCCATTGGCTCAAGGTCTCCTGACCTACCTAGGGTTACACTCTTACAGGTCATTGTACAGGGCTACAACCCATATTGTTTCATGGTGCTGCCCAACCCAGCCTTGTGCATTTGTGCCTTTACACTCTGACTGGTCCAAGCTAGTAAAATAAGGCAACCCAGACAGAGTCTAATGAGATTACAGATTGCAGGTCTTGCATTTTACAGAGTAGCTACTCCTCTGAGAATGGTCTCAGGTTTATCACTCTGACTAGATTGTCCCAGAGCAAGGATCAGTTCAGAGTCCACGGCCTTTACGTAACAAATGGCTACTCGTTTCAGAATGGTCTCAGGTTTAGCAGAACATTACCTGAAGCTTCCTGTGTCCATTCAGTTGCTCTGATTAGATTAGCTAAGAGCAAGAATCAGTTTAGAGTCCACAAAGAGGGGGAAACAAAGACAACTGGCTTGTCTGCTTCCCCTGTCCTTGGTTAGACTGCAGTTTCTTCTGGCCAACAATTGTGAGAGGGTATGTGTCTGGGGTTGAATGGGATCCGGGATCAGCCATGATGAAATGGCGGAGTGGACTCATTGGGCTGAATGGCCCAATTTTCTCCCTATGGCTTATTGTCTTCTATTGGACCACTGGAAAGCAATGCTGGAGAGGTGGAAATGGGGGACAAGGACAAGGACAAACTGAATAAGTATTTTCCATCAATCTTCATTGTGGAAGGCTCCAGCAGTATGGTGGAAGTTTCAAATGTCAGGGGTCATGAAGTATGTGAAGTTACCATAACTAGGGAAAAGGTTCTTGGGAAATTGAAAGGTCTGAAGGTAGATAAATCACCTGGACCAGATGGTGTACAGCCCAGGATTCTGAAAGAGGTGGCCAAAGGGATTGTAGAGGCATTAGTATTAATCTTTCTCGAATGACTAGGTTCTGGAATGGTTCTGGAAGACTGGAAAATTGCAAATGATACTCCACTCCTCAAGAAGGGAGAGAGGCAGAGGAAAGAAATTATAGGCCAGTTGGTCTGATCCTAGTGATTGGGAAGATGTTGGAGTTAATTATTCAGGATGTGGTTTCAAGATACTTGGAGGCAAATGATAAACTAGGCCATAGTCGGCATGGGTTCCTCAAGGCAAGTGCTTGCCTGACTAATCTGTTGGAGTACTTTGATAGACAAAGGAGAATCAGTTGATATTGTGGTCTTGCATCTTCAGAAGGCCTTTGACAAGGTGCCACATATAGTGTATGGTCATGCACTTTGGTAGAAGAAATGAAAGGGTTGACAGTTTTGAAATTGGAGAGAAAATGCAAAAAACTGAGGTGTAAGGGGACTAGGGAAACAGTGTGCTGGATTTTTTAAAGGTTAATTTGAATGTTGAGTCTGTGGTGAGGAAGGCAAATGCAATGTTAGCATTCATTTCAAGGCAACTAGAATATAAAAGCCAGGATGTAATGTTGAGACTTTATGAAGCGCTGGTAAGGCTGCATTTGGAGTACTGTGAGCATATTTGGGCCTGTTACCTTAAAAAGGATGCACTGAAACTGGGTGGGGAGTGTTCAAAGGAGTTTCACAAAAATGATTCGAGGTTTGAACTTCTTGTCATATGAAGAGTGTTTGATGGCTCTGGGTCTATATTCACTGGGATTCAGAAGAATGAGGGATGACCTAATTGAAACAGAGTAATTTTCAGGTAGACAGACTGTGGGTAACACAGCAATCATCACTGTGAATATTGTTTGAAATTTATATTACAGACTTGGAAAATAGAAGGCAATGTACTGAAGCCAGATTTGCAAATGAACACAAAAAACAATAGATGTGAATGTGGAAGGAGAGTACTGTTTACAGAGATATATTGGTACTGCTTAATTAGTTAGATTACAATTTTTTCAGATGTGCTGCATTTATTAATAATCTGTTCTTATTTGTTGGTTAGATGAGATACTTGGTGGTGAGTGGGCAAATAGCAGGCAAATGGAGTTTAATGCAGAGACATATGAAATTTTCCATTTTGCAAGGAAGAATAAAAGAACAGGCTATCATTTAAATGCAGAGAAACAATCAACAGGTAATGTGAAAAGCAGGGAGAAAGTTGGTCCTTCTTTTAAAGGAGTCAAGGTATCAGAGTTGGTAAAGCACAAGACAGTAGTGAGTTCTGTGAACTTTGATCCCACTATCTATGGAAAAGTATTAGTTCATTTAACATCTTTCGGAGAAGTTTCACTTGGATGATCCTTCAATCCTGAGTATGGTATGGTTGTCCTATGAGACAATGATTAAGCAGGTTGATTCTCTACTATTACAGTTCAGAAGAATGAGAGCATCAAAGAGTAAAAAACTCATCACAAAAACTGTCAGATCGCTTTGTGGACGTTCTTCAAGATTAGGCTTAACCACAAACTGCAAACTCTGAGTCTAACAGTCTCTGCATCCTCACGAGTCTTTGATTTTTTGTGCCTTGATTTTCAGATAAATGTAAAGACATTTCTGAATCAATTCCTCCTTTCTTCCCTGCTGTGCATCTTCAGATAGTGCAGAGATTCATGAAAGTGAAACATGGGCAATAAATTTTAAAGTGTCACCATGCACATCACAACAAAAGACAATATGTATAAGAAGATGTTTTTTTTTCAAGTTTGTTTGTTGAGGTACAGTGCGAATGAGGCCCTTTTGGCCCTTTGATATGTACCGCCCAGCAATCCCCCAATTTAATCCTAGCATAATCATGGGATAATTTACAATGACTAATTAATCTACCGAGCGGTATGTCTTTGCATTGTGGGAGGAAACCGGAGAACCTGGAGGAAACCCATGTGGTTATGTGGAGAACGTGCAAAGTCCTTCCAGACAACGGCGGGAATTGAACCCAGGTGGCTGGTGCTGTAAAGCGTTGCGCTGACCACTGCACTACAGTGCCACCCCGAAAGTTCCATCACTCTTGTAAGGAAATACAGTAGTTGAGTCAATACCTGCCTCTGAACTATAAACAGAAACTTTCGGAGATGCTCAGCAGGGCCGATGGCATTTACAGAAAGAGTGTTGATGTTTTGAGTTCCAGACGAAGACCTAAAATATTGTGTGTTTCTCCTATTGATAATTTCTAAGATTCTCCATACTTTTATTGCCTTTTAGGATCCTTTACAACATTGACTCCTTTTGGTAGTTGACTTAGTGAGTAAAACGTTGATTGCCAATCAGCAGATATTATAAAATCATAAGATATAGGAGCAGATGTAGGTCATTCAGTCCATTGAGTCTGTTCCACCATTCAATCATGGACTGATGCAATTCTTCCAGTCATCCCCACTCCCCTGCCTTCTCCACATACCTTTTGATGCCCTGGCTAATCAAGAACCTATCCACAGCCACTTGTGGCAACAAATTCCACAGATTTATCATCCTCTGACTAAAGTAATTTCTCCGCATCTCTGTTCTAAATGGACGTCCTTCAACCCTGAAGTTATGCCCTCTTATCCAAGACTCCCCTACCATGGGAAATAACTTTGCCATATCTAATCTGTTCAGGCCTTTTAACATTCAGAATGTTTCAATGAGGTCCCCCCTCATTCTCCTGAACTCCAGGGAATACAGCCTAAGAGCTGTCAGACGTTCCTCATACAGTAACCCTTTCATTCCTGGAATCATTCTCATGAATTCTCTGAAACCTCTCCAATGTCAGTATATCCTTTCTAAAATATGGAGCCCAGAACTGCACACGATACTCCAAGTGTGGTTTCACGAGTGCCTTATAGAGCCACAACATCACATCCCTGCTCTTATATTCTATACCTCTAGAAATGAATGCCAACATTGCATTCACCTTCTGCACCACCAACTCAAACTAGAGGTTATCCTTTAGGGTTTCTTGCACAAGGACTCCCAAGTCCCTTTGCATCTCTGCATTTTGAATTCTCTTCCCATCTAAATAATAGTCTGCCTGTTTATTTCTTCCACAAAGAGCATGACCATACACTTTCTAACATTGTATTTCATTTGCCACTTCTTTGCCCATTCCCCTAAACTATCTAAGTCTCTCTGCAGGTTCTCTTGTTTCCTCAACACTACCCACTCCTCCACCTGTCTTTGTATCATCAGCAAATTTAGCCACAAATCCATTAATCCCATTGTCCAAATCATTGACATACATTGTAAAAAGCAGCTGTTCCAACACCGACCCCTGTGGACGCCACTGATGACTGGCAGCCAGCCAGAATAGGATCCCTTTATTCCCACTCTCTGTTTTCTGCCAATCAGCCAATGCTCCACCAATACTAGTAAATTTCCTGTAATTCCATGAGCTCTTACCTTGCTAAGCAGCCTCATGTGTGGCACATTGTCAAAAGCCTTCTGAGAATCCAAGTACACCACATCTACTGCATCTCCTTTGTCTACCCTGCTTGTAATTTCTTCAAAAAAATTACAGTAGGTTAGTCAGGCAGGACTTTCCTTTCAGGAAACCATATTGACTTTGGCCAATCTTGTCATGTGCCTCCAGATACTCCGTAATCTCATCCCTAACAATCAATTCCAACAAATTCCCAACCACTGATATCAGGCTAACAGGTCTATAGTTTCCTTTCTGCTGCCTCCCACCCTTCTTAAATAGCGGAGTAACATTTGCAATTTTCCAGTCATCCAGTACAATGCCAGGATCTATCGATTCTTGAAAGATCATTGTTAATGCCCCCACAATCTCTCCAGCTACTTCCTTCAGAACCCAACGGTGCATTCCATAAGGTCCAGGAGATTTATCCAACCTCAGACCATTAAGTTTCCTGAGCACCTTCTCAGTTGTAATTTTCATTGCACATACTTCACTTCCCTGACATTCTTGAATGTCCAGTGTACTGCAGATATCTTCCACTGTGAAGACCGATGCAAAATATGACATCTCTGTGTCTCTTATTACAATATCTGCAGCATAATTTTCTATTGGTCCTATATCTACCCTCAACTCTCTTTTGCCTTTCATATACTTTTAAAAAAAGCCTTTAGTATCATCTTTGATATTATTCGCTAGCTTCCTTTCATAATTCATCTTTTCCTTCCTAATGGCCTTCCTAGTTTTCTTTTGCAAGTTTTTAAAAGCTTCCCAATCTTCTCTCTTCCCAATAGTTTTGGCTTCCTTGTATGCCCTGTCCCTTTTACTTTTACTTTGGCTCTGACTTCACTTGTCAGCCACGGCAGTGTCCTTCTTCCATTCAAAAAATTCTTCTTATTTGGAATATATCTGTCTTGCACTTCCCTCATTTTTCACAGAAGCTCCAACCATTGCTGCTATGCTGTCCTTGCTGTTAGTGTCCCTTTCCAGTCAACTTTGGCCAATTCCCCTTTCATGCCATTGTAATTTACTTTATTCCACTGAAATACCAACCCATTAGAATTTAGTTTCTCCTTCTCAAATTTCAAAGTGAACTTGATCATATTGTGATCACTGTTCCCTAAGTGTCCCTTAACCTTAAGCTCTTTAGTCAACTCCAGATCATTGCACAACACCTAATCCAGCACAGCCGATCCCCTAGTCAGATCAACAACAAGCTGTTCCAAAAAGCCATCCCTTAGACATTCTACAAATTCTCTTTCTTGAGGTCCAGTACTGACCTGCTTTTCCCAATCCACTTTCATGTTAAAAAAAATTGTTATTTCTTCATTATTACTTCCATCCATACTGACATAAAGTAGACCAACTTTCACACTATGACTTTCTTTGAATGGTCTCATTGAACTGGATGCCGGTTGGTTTTATTATTCACGGTTTAAAAGGACATTCTGCTCAAATGCTTCGAAAAGTTCTTAAAATGAGGTAAAGATATTAGGATTTGCATATTTTAATATTCAGATGCTGAGATGTTCAGCCATGATCACATCAGTCCATTATGGAAGGCATAAGTGTGATAATGGATAATGGTTGGCCACTAAGTGGGTTGGGCAACTTGGCATAGGAGGCAAAAGACTTCCACATTTTCAAACAACCACATCTTGCTTGGACCTCAGTGAGGAAGAATATAGTCACAGGCATGGGTTTTCCAAGCTAATAATGACCAAGATATGTGACATTCTACAGGGAGACCTTCGGCCACACTTTTTTGCCTGGCTTGCTCCCCTGTACAGCTCCTTTTACGACTGATGGACTAACATTTTTGACCACAGTGTTTTTAAACTGGTTGCTGCTGCAGACCTCTGCTGTGTCCTCTGGTTCACTGCTCGCTGCTGCGAAAAGAAGGTCAGTCAGGCACTTTATTCACATAGCGAGTATTTCATCTACAGTAAATAACAGATGACATCTCAAGGACTGGCCAGCATTACTTGTTTCCATGTATGCAGTTAGACATTGACTACTATCCTATGGCCATAAGACCTCCCCTTAATTTCCCCTTCATTTTATGAGCAAGCAGGGCTTCCACTCCCTCATTGTGCAGGTTATTGTGGATCATGAGAATGATTTCGGTGGTGTGAGCCAAGTTTCCAGCAAATACATCCCTAGGCATTCTCCAGACCATTTTCATTTGTCAGCTATGCCCAGAAAAATTAACGTTAGTACTTAAGGTTTCCGGATGGCTGATCCCATGTACTCTGCAACCACAGCATTTGAGACCAGATCATAGTGGAAAATGCCACAAGTCTCTTAAAAGTGAGAATCTGTGTCCTGCTTCATTTGAGGGACAGCTTCAGAATATGCCACGGTTTCATTGTCACCTGCTGTATGCTGCACAATCACGTCAATCAAAAGTGGCAAAGGCTGCTGGAAGAAGGAGAGCTTGAGTACCAGAGGGAGTGCCAGGAGGATCAGGACCAGATAAAAGAAGATTACTGTCGAAGGGATGCCCTGATCTATTTCATCTGGTTCACTGGAACATTCAGATTATGGGAGTCATCCTGAATTTCGTGAGTTCCTGCTGCAAACAGTGTTCTGCACTAGAATCTTTAGCACTGACATAATATAACAATCACCAGCTGGGAGGGCTCATGTGAAGCATTCTGTACTATCACAACCTATTGTCTAATGTCTCAAAGTATTTACCTGTACTAAATGGAAGAAGCAGTGATCCGAATGCTTTCATGTCTCACTACACCATCACTGAATTACTTGACAGGTAATATTTTGTGTAAGGAACTAAGATTGTCTGTGCTGCTGCTGTTGATTTTGGAGAATTTGGCAGCCTCTAGATTTTGTATCAATTACCACTTCCTGGAGACGAGCTGTTTTTTATGAGTACCACTTCCTCTGCGGGTTATTTTTTCAATTTGAAGCACTGAGTAAAGTCATTCATCTCCATCCACTCTTTATTGGGCAATATCTGTGATTGTTAAGCTTTTGACAATATTAATAAACATTTAATAGACATATTTTGAAGAAAGTATTATGTTTATCTTTGTGCCGCATGTTTACGTTCATTTACACTGTATAGATATGGGGTGTTATGTACGTGTATTGTTGAAACTACTTGATCATCTGTCTGTTTCCTGCTTTGTGAGAATACTTGACAATATTAATATATTCAGGCATGCAATGATTCTGTATTGAATTTGATATATATTTTACTTACCTCTTTGCAGTTTCACAAAGTCTTCTCATGAAAAATACAAACAGAAAGCTTCCACCCTGAGTGATTTTTGAGAAATTATTTAGCTCACTGCATTGCTGTGTTCACCTGTACAGTGAGGGCAGTAGTCCATCATTTAAAATGCACTTTCCATCATGGTCGACATTCTGGAATAAGCAGTGGGGTAATGAGTTAATACATTTTCTTTCAGCGTGACTCTAGAATGAGGAAAATGCACAGTTGTGGAGATTTCTGCCCAGCTCTTCTTCAGGTCTTCTGTTCTCAACTGCCCTCTGATTTTACCTCCTAACGGGCATCCACTTACCTTTGATTTTGCTCTCACTCTCCTCCAGATTAGCAAACCCTTCTGTGGATGCTGCACAATTAAAGAATTGGCAGACATATGGGACTCGATTAGTTTCTGGAATCAAAAAGGCTTTGCTTCTGAATGGAAAGCACATGAATTCCTTTAAAAATGCATTTTGGATAATCCTGCAGTACTTTTGCAGGGGACCAGATTAGATGTTAGTGGTAAACACGTCAGTATATCAAAGATAGCATATTTAACAAAAGTTCTATTGTTAAAATTGGACAATTAACGTGTAGCATTACACTTTTTTGAAATAAGACTACATGACCAAAAGGCATGGGAGCAGAATTAGGCCATTTGACCCATTGAGTCTCCTCTGCCAGTTGATCATGGCTGATTTATTTTCCCTCAATTCCATCTCCTTCCTTCTTCTCATTACCTTTGACATCCAGACTGATCAAGAACCTGTCAACTTCCATTTAAATATATCCAATGACATGGCCTCCACAGCCATCTGTGACAAAGAATTCCACATAATCACCATGCTCTGACAAAGTAAATTACTCCTCATCTCTTGTCAGTTCCAAAGGGATGTCCTTATACTCTGAGGCCTTGCCCTCTGATCCTAGACTTTTCTTCTAATGGAAACACCCCCTTCACGTCTACTCTATCTAGGCCTTTCAACACTTGGTAAGTTTCAATGAGATCCTTCCTCATTCTTCTAAATTCCAGCAAGTACAGGTCCAGAGCCGTTAAACACTCATCATAAATTAACCCATTCATTCCTGGGGTAATTCTGCTAGCCCTCCTCTGGACCGTCTCCAATGCCAGCACATCCTTTCTTCGATATGGGGCTCATAACTGCTCACAAGTGCAGTCTGACCATTGCCTTATAAATACTTGGCATTACATCCTTGATTTATATTCCTCTCCTCTCGAAATGAATGCTTACATGCTAAAATTTGTTCTTGGTCCAGTGCCTCATAGTGCTTACTCTTATGATATCAGCATCTCCTCTGCTATCAGATTTCTGAGTGGTTCATGAACACATAAACACTACTCCATTATTCCTCTTTTGCTCTATTTATTTAATTTTGGAATTCATAGTAATTTTTATATCTGGCTGCATAATTTTTACGGCTGGAATAAAACAACAAATTTCACAGCATATGTCAGTAACCCTGATTCTGATTCTGATCAGAGACAGTTTCATAAGCAGAGCCTATTCAAATCTGAGTTCACCTTACTGAAGATCTGGTGACAGGACTGACATTTATTGTAAGACATTTTCTACTGTTATCTGGCTCATATTAATTCTTTTACAGCCAGTAGTCCCTTTTTTATGCTGCTTTTTAAACTGCCTCAGCCTAACATTTTAATACCACACTTATCATCCTACCATAGTAACTCTATTTTTGTTAAAGTGTCAGCTATTATGAATGTGGCACATAGAACAACTTATAGCAAAATGTTTCACATGACATAGTTAGTAAAAACCCTACCTTATCCATTCTGAAGTGTGTAAGGAAGCCTGGTTCATCATCAGCTTGAGTGCACCACTTGTAGTTAGGACATTAATAGCTTCATCATGATCAGTCAGCCATTAAATTGATTGTGCAATGCCTATTCATTTTAACAAATGTCAAAGAGAACAAGTGAGACTTGAAATACTAAACAATTTATTGATTCAATTATAGTTATTCACATGATTGTAAGAAATTTATTAAGAATATACTTTTTATTAATTTCCACTACTGAGTTCCCATGTGGTGATTGCTGCAAGATTCAGGTCAAATGGTTGGCTGAGTGGAGGCTTGGCAGTTCCTTGCTGGGCTTACAGGAGAATAAAAAAGGGAAGCAACCACACAAGTGGGTCACAGGCATAGTGGCTATCATCTGACTACTGTTTCCAAAGGTCATCAAGCAACAAAAAATAATTAAAGAACATTGAAAACAGCCCTGACTTCACCAAACTCTCTCTGTTCTCATGATTGGTGTCCAAGAGGGCAGTTCTGACTAGAAAACAAAAGTGCAGAGTTAGGCCATTCAGCCCATTGAGTTTTCTCTACCATACAATCATAGCAGATTTATTAACTACCTCAACACCACTCTCTTGTCTTCTCCCTCCCTTCCTTTGACACCCCTACTAAAGAAGAACCTAACCACTTTAAATATACTCAATAATATGGCCTCCACAGATAAATGAGTCAATGAATTCCAAAGGTTTATCACCGTCTGGCTAAAATAATTGCTCCTCACCTCTGTCCTGGTGAAGCAAACATTAGAACCATTAGTAAAGAAATTCCTCCTCATCTTGTGAAATGATTCACTTTGGAAGGTCGACCTTGGAGATCCCCATCATCCTCAACACAGATGTCCCCCTCCCCAACAGGGCTGTGTGCTGAGGCCTCTACTGTAAAATCTGCTCACACACGACTCCACGGCCAAACACCTGAGTTTAAAGTAAAGTTATTATCAAAGTACATACAGTATATGTCACCATATACAGTCCTGAGATTTGTTTTCTTGCAAAAACGCTCAATGAATCCAATAGCCATAATAGAATCAACAAAAGACCACACCCAACAGAGAAACAACCAGTGTGCAAAAGACAACAAACTGTGCAAATACTAAAGGAAAAATTGAAATAACAATAATAAATAAATAATCAATAAATATTGTTAACATGAACCATATTTGAACAATCGTTGTGAGCATACGTCAGTGATGAGGCAAGGGAAGCTGAGTAAAGCTATCCTCACTGGTTCAAGAGCCTGATGTTTGAGGGATAATATTGTTCCTGAGCCTGGTGGTGCGAGACCTGAACCTAATGGCAGGAGCATAAAGAGAGCGGGACCTGGAGGTCCCTAATCATGGATGGCTCTTTCCTGTGACAGTGCTCTGTACAGATGTGCTCAAAGCTGGGTAAGAGTTTGCCCATGATGGACTGCGCCATATACATTGTCTCATTGACCGTTCACTGATAACATGTTGCTTCTCAGCAACAACGATTAGCCTGTCTACAGAGAGAAGGTGGAAGAGCTCAAGGCCTGGTGCCAGGCGAATAACGTCTTCCTCATGGTCAACAAGACAAAGGAGATGGTTATCAACTTCAGGAGAATTTGCACCACTCGCACCCCTCTGTACAGCAGTGGAAACTGCGAGCATTTCAAACTCCTGGGATTGCCCATCTTGTACAATCTGTCATGAATCCACAGCACATCCCACACAATTAAGAAAGCCCGCTAACACTTTAACTTTCTGAGGAGGTGGAACAAAGCTGGACTATGCACATCAATATTCATGACTTTCTACAGATGTGTAATGGAGAGCATTCTAACGAGCTACCTCACTGTTTGGTACAGAAACTGTACTGTGTCAGACGGGAAGACTCTACAATGGGTAGACAAAACTGCCCAATGCATCTCCAGCACCAGCCTACCTGTCACCAAGGACACATATACAGAAAGATGCTGGAAAAGGGCAGTAACATCACCCTGCTCATGGACTGTTTGTCCTACTCCCAGCAGAGAGGAGGCTACACAGCATCCACACCAGACTCAAATACAGTTACTTTATCCAAACTGTAAGCTGATCAGCAACTCCACCCACTAACCCACCCACAGTAACCCCACTACCACTACTTTATTTTCTGTCAGTCACCTCACGTACAGACACTCCTGTGTCTAGCATCACTTTATGTACACACAATCAATGTGTATAAATTATCTCAAGAATTTATATTTTTTGTGTTTATAATATTGTGGTTTTTATCTTATTGTATTTTCTTTCTTGTGTTGCATTGGATCAGGAGTAACAATTATTTTGTTCTCCTTTATGTTTATGTAATGGAAATAGCATTAAACAACCTTGAATCTTGAAAACGGAAACATCCTCATCTTGTAAAATGATTCCCATTGGAAGGTGGACCCTGGAGGCAGGTCCTGGAGGCAGGACCAAGTCCTGGTCAGGTGACCACTGACGCCAGGCAGACAATCTCTGCAGAGTATTGAGAATGGCTGGGATCACTCATCTTGTAAAGACACTGCCCAGGAGAAGACAATGGCAAACCACTAATGTAGAAATATTTGCCAAGAACAATCATGGTCATGGAAAATCCATGATAGCCCACGTCATGCAACATGGTACATAATGAATGAGTGAACAAGATGACAAGTTCAGAGATAGAGTGGACAGCCAGAGACCCCTCCCCAGTGCTGAAACAGCCAATATGAGGGGGAATAACTCCAAGGTGTCTGGAATAAAGCACAGGGAGATGTTAGAACATAAGAACATAAGAAATAGGATCAGGAGTAGACCATCTAGCCTGTCGAGCCTGCTCCACCATTGAATCTTCCATGGTTAATCTGGCCATGGAAGATTCCCCACATAGAGAGTGGCAGGTGCATGGAACGTGCCACTAGAGGTGGTTGCAAAGGAAGACACACCAGGGACATCCAAGAGACTTCCGGACAGGCACATGGATGAAAGAAAAATGGAGAGTCACGTAGGATGAAAGGGCAAGACTGATCCTAGAGTAGGTCAAAGGGTTGGAATAACATTGTAGTGATCAATAATGAGATCTGAATATATCACTTATCCTTTAAGGAATAATCAAAGCATTTGGAAAAGTTCACATTTAACTGACACTGAAACATTTCTCCTGACCCTCTTCATTTACTAACAATGTGTATTTACATTGTGCTTTTCTTTTGCATTTACAAAATATGGCACACACATTTGAGGCCGTGCTTTCAAACTCTGTTCCAGCATTATCCAGTAACTTGGGGACAATCTACCTGTGATGCAAAGAGAGACAGGTGAAGATAAGCTGGGCATGGGACCTGGAATTCACTTTTGTTTCCCTCAGTGTCCTCAATAAGTTAGCAAAGATGATGGGTCAATTCTTCACAGTACCCAGGAACATCGAATGTAGTGTGTGTTGTATCTGCATAAATCAGCCAGAGTAGGCTTTTTTTTTAGCCTAGGATTTTATTGTCTTCATTTATATTGTGACATTTAACTTCCCAGACATCCAAATCATTTTTTTGATTGATGAAGTATTCTGGAACTGTTGTCAGTTATTTTGTATGTAAAAATGGCAGTAAATTCACACTGAAGTAAGTTCCACATACAGAGATTGAAAACAATCTATTTTCAAAAAATAATGACTATTCAATAAATAATGAGACTGAATAAATAGTCGATTTGAATTGAGAATATATTGTGCAAGTACCATTTAGATTCTATTAGTTCTCCTGACTTTATAATTTCTCTTTTATTTTTACAGGAGGTGGTGGAGGGTGGAGTGATTCCACTAACCCAATGTGGTCGGGCAAATCTCTGACTGAAGGTGGTGAAGGTGGACAACCCTGTCCACAGGCCATTAAGAAATGGGGCTGGCTAACAAGAGGAGGCTTTGGAGGAGGAGGAGGGGCTTGCACAGCAGGAGGAGGTGGTGGAGGCTATATAGGTGAGAAAAAGTGTGTAACCTGTGTAAATACACTTTGAGTGACAGATGTGTGTAAACCAAGACCAAAGTCAAATGCTAAGAATGTTGGCAATCTGAGCTAAGAACAGAAAATGCCAGATATGTAACAGCTCAACAAGTAAGTTTATGTTCAAAGTGCATAGATGTCACCTTATACTACCCTGATATTCATCTCCTTACAGGCATTCACAGTAGAACAAAGTAACTCAACAGAGTCAATGGAAAAACTATATGCAAAGACTGGCAAACCACCAATTGTGCAAACGTAAAGTAATAATATATAAATAAATAAATCTGAGAATAAGAGTTGTAGGGACCTTGAAAGAGGCTATACATTGTGGTATCAGTTCAGAGTTGAGGTGAGTGAAATTATGCAGGTTTAGGAGCCTGATGGTTTAAGGGTATTACTGTTCCAAAACCTAGTGGTGTAGAACGTAAAGCTCCTGTACCTTAGATCAAACAGAAGAAAGAGTACACCATCTGGTCTCTTGAGTCTGCTCTGCCTTACATAGTTCATCTTCTACCTCAGCATTATTTCACCAATATTCAGATAAGTTTCTTTGTGCTATTCTCCTGTGAAGACAGACGCAAGCTCTTTTTTAAAAATTCCTCTGCTATTTTCTTCTTCTTCATTACATATTCTCCTGCTTGTGTCTCGAAAGGACTTACATTTTCCCTCGCTGGTCTTTCGTTTGCATACCAGAAGAGGATCCAAGTATATTTATGCTTTTGTTATTTCACTTTTTTTTAACAATTTATTCTCCTCCTTTACTAAATTCTAAAATAATCCCAATCCTCAATCTCACATTTTTCCTCAATTTTATTTTCCCTTTCTTCCAAATTTATACTTCCTTTGATTTGTTATAGCTGGAGCATATTTCTAATATTTTCTTTGCAAATTGTGCACTTTTTTTTAAAGATGGCCAATGTCTGACAACTTTCATACCTATACTGTAATTTCCCAATTCACCTCAGTCAACCTGTCCTTGTAGTTTCCTTTGTTTAGATTGAAAACCCTGGTCTCAAGCTTGCTTCTAAACCTAATATCAAATTCTATTTTTTTTCAAGTCATTATTTGCCAGTGAGTCCATTGTTAATTAAACCCCTTCTCGTTGCACAATACTAAATTTTACATAACCTGTCCCCTGGCTGATTTTTCAACTTACTGATCCAAAAATCCAGTTCAATTGCATTCCAGAAATCAACCACTATTAGTACTAAATTGATTTCTCCCACGATTAATGGAATCAGTGGACTATTTTAATCACTGATTGTGAATTTGTTAACAAATTGTCTCTCACCACTTGTGCAGCATAAGCTTTATTTACCTAGTACAAGTACTTGCAATAGGCTGAGTACTCCAATCCTATTTTGGATCTGCACTTGCAAGCTCTGTAGAACGATTGAGACTGTTGGATGAAAATAGAAGGATGTAACAACTTAAATTAATTCCTATTTATGGGCATAGATATGTCTCCTCTGCATGTGAATCCTAATAATATTCGCATGGATACTTCCATGCTGTCAGAAGTTGCCCATGCAGCAGAATTACTTGGCAAAGCTCAGTTGCTCACATCGTCAACAAGCGTGCTGACAATCGGTCACCAGAACCGTGCTGCATGTGGACACCTGACAAGATGGAGTCCACCAAGAATGCTTTGACAGCAAGCAGCAGGCTGAGACAGCAGAAGAGAAGATGCAGTTGAGGACAGACTGCAAGATGCCAGTAACACGTTATAGATATCCTTATAGAGTCACAGAGTAATACAGGCCCAACAGATCCATGCTGACCACAGCATCCCACCTGCTAGTCTCAGATGTCTGTGTTTGGTCCAACCTTCCATGTACCAATCAAAATGTCTCTTAAATGTTGCAACTGTATCCTACTTAATGACTTCCACTGGCAGCTCATTCGTAGAAGCACAGACACTGCAACACAGAAACAAGCCCCTTTGGCACATGCCAGTCTATTAATCTGCCGAGGCCCATTGACCTGTACCTGGACCATAGCCCTCCATAGCTCTCCCATCCATGTACCTATCTAAATTTCTTTTAAATGTTGAAATCGAACCTGCATCCACAACATCAGATGGCAGCCCATTCCACACTCTCACCACCCTCTGAGTGAAGAAATTCTGCCTCATGTTCCCTTAAACATTTCACCTTTTATTCTTAACCCATGACCTCTAGTCCTAATCTCACCCAATCTCAGTGGGAAAAGCCTGCTTCCATTTACCCTCTCCATACCCCTCATAATTTTGTATACCTGTATCAAATCTCCTCTCAGTCTTCTATGTTCCAGGGAATAAAGTCCTAACCTATTCAATTTGTCCTTATAGCTCAGGTCCTCCAGTCCTGATAACATCTTTGTAAATTTTCTTTGGACTTTTTCACCTTATTTACATCTTTCCTGTAGGTAGGAGACCAAAACTGCCCATAACACTCCAATTGGGCCTCACCAATGTCTTATACAACTTCAACTTAACATCCCAGTTCCTGCACTCAATACTCTGATTTATGAAGGTCAATATGCCAAAAGATTAACAAACCTGTCTACCTGTGACATCAGTTTCAAATAATTATGGATCTATATTCTCAACTCCCTCTGTTCTGCCACGCTCCTCAGTGCCTTACCATTCACCATTTGTCCTACCCTGGAGAGGTAATGTTCCAACTAGTTAGACCCCGCTTGGGGTACTGTGTTCTGATCTGGTGACCTCATTACAGGAAGGATGTGGATATTATAGAGAGAGTGCAGAGGAGATTTACAAGGAAGTTGCCTGGATTGAGGGGCATGCCTTATGAGAATAGGTTCAGTGAACTTGGCCTCCATTGTTGGAGAATGGGAGGTGACCTGATAGAGCTGTATAAGATGATGAGAGGCATTGAATGTGTGGATAGTCAGAGGCTTTTTCGCAGGGCTGAAATAGCTAACACGAGGGGGTATAGTTTTAAGGTGCTTGGAAGCTGGTACAAGGGGGATGTCAGAGGTAAGTTTTTCACACAGCGAGTGGTGGGTGCATGGAATGTATTGCCAGCAAAGTTGGTGGAGGTGGATACAATAGGGTCTTTTAAGAGACTCTTAGATAGGTACATGGAGCTTAGAAAAATAGAGGACTGTGCAGTAGTGAAATTCTAGAGCCCTCTTAAATCTCTCCCTTTTATCTTCTATCTGTGCCCTCTAGTTTTGCACACCCCAACCCTGAGGAAAAGATTATGATCATCCATGTCATGCATATCCCTCAAGATTTTACAATTTTCTCATTCTCCTGTGCAACAGGGAATAAAGATCCAGTATAGACAACTTTTCCATATATAACTCTAGTGGTTATCTAGTCCACATAGTATCCTCGGATATCTCTTTTGCACCCTCTCCAGCTTGACGAAGTCTTAACTCTATGAGGGTGACTAAAACATAAGAACATAAAAAATAAGAGCAAGACTTAGGCCATCCGGCCCATCGAGTCTGCCCCCCCCCCCCCGTTCAATAAGATCATGGCTGATCTGTCCATAAACTCAGCTCCATCTACTTGCCTTTTCCCCATAACCCTTAATTCCCTTACTATGTAAAAACCTATCTAACTCTTTCTTAAGTATATTTAGTGAAGAAGCCTCAACTGCTTCCCTGGGCAGAGAATTCAACAGATTCACCACTCTCTGGGAAAATCAGTTTCTCCTCATATCCATCCTAAATCTTCTCCCCTGAGTCTTGAGGCAAACTCCCCTAGTTCTAGTCTCACCTACCAATGGAAACAACTTTCCTACTTCTATCTTATCTATCCCTTTCAATTTTTTTTTATGTTTCTGTAAGATCCCCTCACATTCTTCTGAACTCCAGAGAGTATAGTCCCAGGATACTCAATCTCTCCTCAAACTGGACACAATGCTCCAAGTATGGCTTCACCAATGACTTGTATAAAATTAAACTTTGCCCTAACTGATGAAGACCAACATGCTAAATACTGTGTAAACCACCACTTCAGTGAACTGTATGCTTGTGCTCCCAGGTGTCTCTGTTTCATAACACTTGCCAGTGCCCTGAAATTCATTAAGTAAGTCCTACCTTAGTTTAAAAATGAACATCTTGGGAACGTGAGAGATGAGATGGAAAGGAGCTGGTAAAACAAGCTCAGAGGGATATACCATCATTTACTCAGGAGGAGAAATACATGAAAAAGGTGTTGGAATTATGTTAGATGAAGAATGTGCAAAATCAATAAAAGGCTATTGGACAATATCAGATTGAACAGTACTCGTGAAACTACATGCAATACCTTTTGACATTAACATCGTTCAAGTTTATGCCCCAACAGCAGAGAGCAATGAAGAAAACATCGAACAATTTTATGAGGAACTAGAAACAGCATTAAGACAATGTAAAAGCTCAGAAAATCCCATTATTCAAGGTGACTTCAACACAGGATTAGGCAAGACCAGGGACAAGGACAATATTAGGGATTACGGCATAGATGAAAGAAATGAGAGAGATGAACAACTAGCTACTGGGTCACAGAAAAAAGATTATATAATTGGTAATACCGTCTTAAAGCAAGACCCAAGAAAACTATGGACATGGAAGAGCCCAGGGGATAACACCAGAAACCAGATTTATTATGTATTTATAAGGAGAAGGTATAGAAATGTTCTGAAATCATGCAAAACATATCCGGGTGCAGACTGCTACAACGATCACATAACAATAATCAGCGTGATGTACGTGAGACTCAGAAAGCTTAAAAGACCAAGAGTAGAGCCCAAGCTGAATTTGAGAAAAACAAGTGACAATGAATTCCAAATAACAGTGAAGAACAAATTCGAGGCTGTACAAAACATCACTATTATAGAACAGCAGTGGGAAAACCTCAAAAACAGCAGAACACAAGAGGTGATTCCTAAACAACAGAAAAAAGCTAAAAAGAAATGGATAACAAGAAATTCTGAATTGTATGGAACAAAGAAGAAAATGTAAGGAAAACGAAGAATCCTACATATCTTTGCATGCACAGATAACAACTGAGTGCAAGGAAGCAGAAGAAAAGTGGCTTAGGGACAAATGTGAGTTAATAGAGCAATTGCAGAAGACCAACAACAGCCAACGTATGCACGACGAGGTCAAAGAGGTCACAATCGGAAGAAAAGCGGGGCAACAACAGGATGTATAAAAGCAAAAGATGGATCTACAGTTAAGGAAAAAGGAAAAATAATGCAAAGATGGTCAGAATACATCAAAGACCTGTACAATGACAAAGACTGAGAGGACAACTTTGATATTGGCAACAACAACGAGGGCCCAGCAATACTGAAAGAAGGAGTGGAACATGCTATGAAGAAAATGCGAAAGGGAAAATCATAAGGACCAGAAACATTCCGGTTGAACCATATGAAGCACTAGAAGATTTTGGTGTAGAGAAATTAACAATCTTATTGAATAGAATATACAACAGTGGCAAAGTACCAGAAGATCTTTTAAAGGCAGTATTCATTGCACTGCCAAAGAAAACAGGTATGACAGAGTGTGGACAACACAGAACAATTAGTTTAATGAGCCACCTCACAACAATTCTACTTAGGAACACCATGCTCAGAATGAGAAACAAAATTAAACCAGAGATCAGTGAAGAACAGTGCGGCTTTGTCGAAAGCAAGGGAACTTTCGGCCTGAAATATCGACATTGCTTCTCCCTATAGATGCTGCCTAGCCTGCTGTGTTCTACCAGCATTTTGTGTGTGTTGTTGTTTGAATTTCCAGCATCTGCAGATTTCCTGGTGTTTGCTCTTTATACTCTCAGGGATATTATTGAAAGGTCAAGAGAAGTACAACAAGACCTATGCTTCTGTTTCATTGACTACACAAAAGCCTTTGACACAGTGAAACACCGTCATCATGAAAATGCATAAAGATATTAATATCAACAGAAAAGAACTAAGAATAATCAGGAATCTGTCCTGGCAACAAAGTGCAGCCATATGGATAGACAATGAGATTGGTGAATATCAGCTAATAAAGTGAGGAGTCAGACAGGATTGTGTTCTATCACCAGACCTGTTCTCCCTGTACAGTGAAAACATCATGACAACCATACAAGACCTACCTGGAATAAGTATAGGAGGATACAATATCAACAACCTCCGCTATGAGGGTGATACAGTACTGATAGCAAACAGTGAAGTAAATTTACAGAAACTAGGATCTACCATCAACACAGAGAGCGAAAGATATGGCCTAACCTTAAACAAAGAGAAAACTGAAGTTATGGTAATATCGTACTGGGAAATGAAATCCTGAAACAATTTCACAACTTCAAGTACCTTGGGTAACATCTGATGGCAAATGCAAATCAGACATAAAAGCAAGAATAGAAATGGCAAGAACAGCATTTACAGAAATGAGAAACATCCTAACGAACAAGAAAATAGCAATTGACATCTGCCTTAGAACTCTCAGCTGCTACATTCTTCCTATATTGGTGTATGGCTGCGAGTCATGGACCGTCACAAATACAATGGAAAAAAGAATCAATGCAGCAGAGATGTGGTTCCTCAGAAGAATACTATGCATATCATATATGGACAGGATAACCAATGAAGAAGTTCTACAGAGTACGAAAAGAAAACATGCATTACTTAAAAAAATCAGAAAATGCAATCAAAATTCTTTGGACACATCATGCGAAGAGAGACCTTAGGACATTTAGTCACAACTGGAAAGCTGGAAGGAAAGAGAAGCAGAGGCTGACAGAGAATGAAAATGACAGATGGATTAGCATCATGGTTAGAAACAGGGGAGGCAACAACCACAATTCGGAGGTTCAGGGACCATGATAGATGGAGAGACATGATCATCCACGCTGAACGACAAGGCACCTGAACTAACCTTAGTGTGAATGTCCAAAAACACATCACCTCACACTTGTCTAAGTTGAAATATTTCCATTCATCAGCCCATCTCCTGAACTATTCAATATCCCTTTGAAATGCCTTGTAGCCTGCTTCACTGTGAACAAGACCCCCAATTTAATATCATTCACAAACTTGCTAATCATACCGTGAACTTTATATCCAAATCATCTACATAAATAATAAATAACAGCGGTCCCAGCACTGAACTCTGGGACACCCCACTGGTAACAAGCTTTTGGTCAGAGAATCAACCTTTAATCATCACCCTCTGCTCTCTCTGTCATTGAGCCAATTCTGAGTCCACCTCACTAGCTCCCCATGAATCATGTGTGACCTTAACTTCCAGATCATCTTGTAATGCAGGACTTTGCCAAAGGCTACTAACTTCCATATAAGCCACATCAACTACCCCACCTTCATCTGTCCCTTAGTTACCACTTCAAAATCTTGCAGCAAATGAGACACCCCTAAATCCGCCAATCTGTGACTGCAAAGGCTGTTTCTTGCTCTCTCTACCCAGTAGATGTGTGACTGCTTAATAACAGTCCAGCAGAGTTAATATATTCAATTCACTTGATATTTTCAATTGATGTCATGTATCACATTTTGTGTATTTGCCTTCCTATCATGAAACTACATAGTGGCATGTTTCTTTATCTACTTTATGTTTATTTTATTCCATTCTTCTCCCTTTTATATTTGGGATATATTGCAAACAACAAACGTTCTTTCCAAGCAAATGCTTTTGCATTGACACTGTTTCTGGAAGAAATGTCATGATACAGGAGAGATAGAGTGTAGAAAGTTGCCTAAGGCAAATAAGAGGCTGAAAAAATATTGATTTTTCTGGTATACCAATGTCTATCAACTTGATCATAATTCTATTTAACAAATGTAGGTGCAACAAGATCATTGTGTCCCTACTCATCCCTATCCCCTTGTTACTGACTCACCCAGTTTATTTACTTACTTAGTTTAAGAGGAACCTGTCTTTGACAAATCTATTTCACAAAAGAACCAGCTGGCCATTGTGTTCTAGGCAATTCATAGGGATAGATTACACCAAGCTCAAACATGATAATATCATATAGCTAGATCCTTTTAAATGAACAGTTTCACTAATCATGTAGTTATTTTCTTGTGCAGAGGAGTTTTCGGTTACGTAGAGGAAGTAATATTTCTCAAGAGCCAGTTTCTTAATAGCACACCTGTATTGCACATAACCATGCACCTGTCTATGTTAATGTAAATGTATGAGATTTCCACTAGTCGCAGCCCTATGTGGCAATGCAATATTGAACCATGGGAAACTTGTATTGTGAATGGCCTGTCGTTTTAAGAATCAAAATGGTGGACCATTCACAATACCGTGTCAGTGCTGTGGTTAGCATGATGTGATTACAGCTCAGAGCATTGGAATGCGGAGTTCAATCCTTGCTCCTCTGTAAGGAGTCTTGGGGAATTTGTGGATTTGCTTCAGGTCCTTCCGATTCCTCCCACAGTTCAAAGACATGCTGAGTTGGTTAATTGATCATTGTAAATTGTCCTGTGAGGGTTAAATCGAGGTTGTCAGGGGTTATTGGTTACTCAAAGGGCCAAAAGGGCCTATTCTGCTGTGTATCTCTAAATAAAATAAAATAAAATCTGTGTACGTACCAGTTTAAATTTGGAAGAACATCTGAGTTATCCTGCTAAGGTCACCTCTACTGCTATCCTCGTAGAGAGCTCAACATAGATTGAAAATCAGACCCCGCACACTTCCTTGGTACAAACAGGTCAGCACTATTCCAGGCATTTTCTTCCAAAATAATAGAACCATAGAACATTACAGCACAGAAACAGGCCCTTTGGCCCTTCTTGGCTGTGCCAAACCATTTTTCTGCCTAGTCCCACTGATCTGCACCTCGACCATATCCCTCCAAACCCCTCTTATCCATGTACCTCTCCAGGTTTTTCTTAAATGTTAAAAGTGTTGACATAATAATGTCTAATTTCTTAAGGTTTCTGGATGTGAAGCAAATAAAATATACCTATTGATTTTATACTCAATTTGGAGACCAATTAAATATGTGTTTCAAGAATTTCTGTGCTGTGAAACTCTCTGATCATATGACACTATAAAGGATGGATGATAAGAAGTATTAAACAATGTTTGATTAACAACAGGTGGAAATGCGTCTGAGGGTAATCATCCAGAAAAAGATGGTGCCTGTGGTGTTTCTTACATTAGTCCATTTGGCGAATTGTACACACCAGCACTGGCAGGTATGTGAAAGCTGTGAGCAGTTCTATTCTAACCGTATTATATCATGGAATTTTATTGATAACCAGACACAAGACATAATAGACTAGATATTTTGTGAGGCTCCACTTTAACAGCCACCATTTATCCATTGGAGAAGATGGCCGCTATTAAAATTTTGTCATTTGGGAAAATTAAGTTGAAGTCTCGAGGTCATCATCAGATGCTCCGGGTGCAATGAATTTCACTCCACACAACTAAAACTGTCTCCTAATAAACAAATAGAATGAAAACCAAATGGACTCTGTGTTGAGCAAATCATTTTCTTAACTAGATGCTGCCAGACATTGAATTCTAAAATCTACCCTCATGTAATTTAAACATTTTCTCTATAATAAATATGACATCAAATTCATGTTATTTATTTTCAGTGCAGACAATACTGCTCTTCCCCCTCATCTTGCCCTTCACAGTCTTTTGATTGTCTGTTCCTTCCTGCATTGCTCGGCTGCTTGGGCCGCCTTCATCTCTCCATCCCTCACACTTTGTTTCTGTTACTTGCATGTTCCTTTCTTTCCTCACAGTGACAGAAAGCCACGGGGAGGTTGAAATTGTGCTGCATTTAAATTGCACCCACTGTGAACATAATGAATGTATATTTGACTATATCAAAGAAGAACTTGTCTGCATGTGCGAATCAGGAAAAATTCTGGCTTCAGACAGTGTTACCTGCATTTGTGAGTACCAGTTTTGACATGTTTCTGAACACCCTTGAGATATATTTAAATAACATACTTATCAGCAAAATAGCCAAATTCAGCAGAATTCTCTTTCTAGAAGAGAGGCATTATGCAAATTTATCTTGGGGCATGCCTTTGAATAAAATATAATGCTGTGATTGCTGGAAACCTGAAATAAAAACTGAAATCATATTAGGACTTTTTTTTGAGTTTGTAACCAACGGAAGAGATAAAGGGAACTTTCAGAAGGCCTTCGAAGCTGTTTCACCCAAGAGGTTATTAAATAGCTTAAGATAACAGGGGTAATATGTTGGCACAGATTGAGAATAGGTCAGTGGGAAGAAAACAGAATATAAATCAACAAACCTTTTCCAAGTTGGAAGACTTTGATGGGTGGGATCACTACAGGTTCCTGAGCTATATCAATGATTTGAATAAGGGATCTAAAGTGTAACAAGTGTAATATATCTAACTTTGTTAGTGTTACAAAGTTGAGTGGCAAAATGGGCTAAGAGGGAATGAACAGTAAATTCAAAAGAATATGTACAGGCTAATTAAAAGGATGAGGAAATGGCAGAGGGAATATAAATGTGGAAAATGAGAAGTTTTCCATTTTGGGCAGAAAAAAATACTAGAAAAGAGAGGTCTTTTTTTAAATGGAGAAGGATTGAAAATTGTTATTGTTCGGAGTGTCTTCAACATCCTTGCACACAAATGAAATTTAATTTGCAAGCACAAGCATTGAGGAAGGCCACAGCAATAGAGATACCCTGCTCTAACTATGTAGCACCATGCTAAGCCCACACCTAAACTACTGTGCATGGTTCATGTCTCTCTACAGAAGAAAACATAAACACCTGATAGAGTGCAACAGAGTTTCATCAGATTGGTATATAGGATAGTAAATTGCCTTCTGAGGAAGCATTAAGCCTATCTTCTTTAAAGTTTGTAAAAATGAACAGTGATCTTTTTAATGGGGCTTTGCTTGATAAATTCCAAGGTGTCTAGAACCATGGTTCAAAGTCTCAAAATAATAGGTTGACTATTCAAGACTAGGATGAGAAGAAACTTCTTTACCAGAGGCCCGTGAATCTTTGGAATTTTCTACCATGCAGGGTTGTGTAGGACAATCGCTGAATTATATTCAACTCAGAAACTGTAAATGCTGAAAAGTAACTATGAGGTGAAGGATTAGCCATGATCTTGCTAAATATCATAGCAAGCACGATATGGTCCTCGCCTGTTTCTGTTTCTTGGAGTTTTTGTGAAATTTCAGCAGGCCAGACAGTATTTCTGGAAGTAAAAAGATAATTAAAGTTTTGAATCAGTGCAAAGGCAACCGCCACAAGCATCAATGTCATTTCTGTCACCACCGGTAGTACGTAGAACGCAAGATCACAGGGACAGGACCTTTCAGTCCACAGAGTCTGTGCTCAACCATGGTGCCAGTCCAAACTATTCCCAACTGTAGTCTGTATCTCTTCATTCCCTTCCTATCCATGTACCTGTCTAAATGCCACTTAAACATTCCTATTGTATCGGCTTCCATCACTTCAGCCGGCAGCTGACAGACACCCTCCATTTTCTATGCACCTGGGAAATACTGCCTCTTTAAATCACTTTTAAATTTTCTTCCTCTCACCTTAAAGCTATGACCTCTAGTATTTGACACTTCCACCCTAGGAAACAAGCTGCCTGCTCTATCTATGTATTTCACGATTGGAATGAGGGTTTTCTATTAAAGCAGGAAATGCTGGAAACACTCAGCAAGTCAGGTATCATATGTACAAAGAGAAATAGTCAGCATTCCCAGTCAAAGAACCATAGATGCCTGGCTCACTGGGCATTTCCAGAAGTTGTTGTTTGTATTTCAGGCTAAAGATCTTCCATCAGTACACTGGGTATTTTAGGAGTGAAGCACTTTACAGGATATCCAACCTCACAATCTAAGTTAAATTATTGGATGTGCTACAGATGTGTTGGCCAAGAAATGGTCAAAGATGATGGTGAAGAACTCTGGAACCTGGAGCACTCTGGGTAGCTTAGCGATGAAAGGTGGAGGCCAGTGCATACTTCATAAATAGATTTGGGATGATGATGAGCGAGACCAGGAATACAATTCAGATGACGATGATGAGCAAGACCAAGATTATAATTCAGATGATGATGATGAGTAAGACCAGGAATACAATTCAGATGATGATGATGAGTAAGACCAAGGTTATAATTCAGATGATAATGATGAGTAAGACCAGGAATACAATTCAGATGATGATGATGATGAGTAAGACCAGGAATACAATTCAGATGATGATGATGATGAGTAAGACCAAGGTTATAATTCAGATGATGATGATGAGTAAGACCAGGAATACAATTCAGATGATGATGATGATGAGTAAGACCAGGAATACAATTCAGATGATGATGATGATGAGTAAGACCAGGGATACAATTCAGATGATGATGAGTAAGACCAGGAATACAATTCAGATGATTGCTTACTTTGTTGGTTGTTTTCTCATACTCTTTCTTTTTGCCTAGTTCCTCCGGACAATCACCTGCCATTTTCTCTTGTGCTTTCTGTTGTGTTGTCGGTCGTGGTAGCTGCTCTGCTGCTTGCCTTCTCAGGAATCATGATCGGTGGGTACAATCTTTGGGATATAGTTTGTGTTGAGGTACCTAAGGATTCCTTTCTATCATCCAGCACAACCCAGAAAATAATCCTAACTTTAGGTCCTTTCCATCCCAATCTGATTAAAAATAACCTTTCTCAAAGAAATGCATTGGTGTCACTCTGAAGACAGATGAATTCCAAGAGAAGTTAATAGATTTATTGTTGGTTTATTTGTTTATTACTGCCATTTTTACAAAGATAAAGGGAGAAAGCTGTGGTTGTATGCCATCCGGGCAGAACATGATAGTAAAAGAAAACGGAATTCAGAATGAAGTGCTACAGCTACAGAGGAAGTGCAACTCAGTAACAAATGAAGTGCCTTGAAGAGGGAGGTAATCAGAGAAAGAACACTCCTTTAGTATGTGAGAGGCCTGTTCAAAAGTGATAAATAGCAGGACAGCTGTTCTTGAGTCTGGTGTTACAAACTTCCAAGCTCTTGTATCTTCAGACTGATGGTGGGGGAGGTGGTAATAGCAGGGGGGGGAGGGCAGAAGAGAGAATGGCCAGCATGAGAGTGGTCATTGATCATGCTGACTGCTTTACTGAGGCATGAAGAATTGCAGATGGAGTCGATGGAGGGGAGGCTGGTTTGCATGATGGACAAGGCTGTATTTAAAACTCTGTCATTCTTCATGGTTTGAGCAAGAGCAGTTGCCATACAAAGCTGTTGCCCAATAAGACTGAGTGATTCACTTCTTCCTCACAGGATCTGAAAGAATTCTCTATTTTTAAGCATCTTGTCCAAATTGGTTTACAAGTGTGAGAACATCCAGTTTGAGGCTCCTAGTTACCACAGGGACCTGAGTGTAATGGTACACCTCATATTCAGGCTGGTGCTTGGTTCTGATGAGCTGCAAAGGCCATGTTGAGCTCTTTGACAAATTGCAAAAAGGTTGCAGCCTCCAGTAGCTTTGCTCAGGGTATCCAAGGAAGGAATGTATCCAGGCAGTAGGTTGAGAAACATTGCAGAAGGAGGCCACACAACATATTGAATCCCGCTCACCTGCTGTTTACAGATGCTTTCAATGCTGCATCTGAATCATTGGTGAGGGTCATTGGGGTCATGCCGAATTTCCTTAAGAGTTTTGAGAAAGTGAATGTATTGGTCATAGCATCTTGTCACCTGAGGGATAACAGGACAATCGTCTACGTAGTACCTGGGTCAGTGCCTCCAATGACACACTCAGAAACTGGACTTTTCCCTCTAGGCTTCCGGCACATTCCAATATTTCATTCTGTTAGTAACCAAAGAAAAGTTCTCCTTAAAGAGGGATAGTTTGCTTTCACACAGTCTTATTATTCACATAACAATTAATGCTTTATCTTTAAATATGAAAAATGGTCATTCATATGCTGTTAAAAATGTTTTTGGCAGTGTACCGACTCAAGCACCAAGAGCTGCAAGCCATGCAGATGGAACTGCAGAGTCCTGATTACAAGCTCAGCAAACTGCGAACTTCCACCATCATGACTGACTACAATCCAAACTACTGCTTTGCTGGGAAAACTACTTCCATCAGCGATCTCAAGGAGGTTCCCCGGAAAAACATACTGCTCATTCGGTGAGTAAAACAATGGTTGGTGACATAATTTAGCTACTTTCACGGTGTGGGTTGAGATAGTAAAGACCAGCACCCAGACACTGCTTTCTTTATTAGTAGTTGCTGTTAAGAAAAGAATCACACAATGAAAATAGCGTCCTTATTATTTTTCCCTCACTTTTCTCTGTGAAATGTGTTCCAAAACATTGGGCATGTTTCTTCAGACAAGCTGAAATGAGTGTGGGCAACCTCTCTTCCTGTAGGAGAGCATAAAAGCTAAGGATTCCATCATGTACTGCTGAATTGTAACACCAGGTGATTTCTTTTCTTGTGCCCTCCACCCTATACACGGGTCAGAATACCACTTCCTATTAAAGGCAATAGAGCAAGATTGTTTTTTTTCATTAGGGCAACATTGATTGTCCTCAAGAATGACGCATGTTTGCAGCCTGATATGTAGTCCTTGAACCTACAAGCAACAAGACAAGCTTTCTCTAAAATTCACTTAGCTGGAAATCAATCTATGCAAGCAGGGTTCAGGTATGCTTAACGGCCCCCTTCTGCAATGCCTGCTGCCTGGTTGCATTCCTTATTCAGTTACCCTGAGCAATGGAACATTTTTTTTGCTATTTGTCAATATGCTCTGCCAGCCACTTGCAACATCAGAACCGGGCACAAGACTGAGTATTGGATGTACCCTTACATTCAGGCCCCTGAGATAACTAAGAGCCTCAAACTGGATGCTCTCGCTCTTCTAAACCACATTGAAAGAGATGCATAATGAATTCTTCTTTCAGCTCCTGTGAGAGGGAAATGTATTGCTCAGTGGCATAAATTCAAGATCAGCACCAGGAGAACGAAAGGGACTTTAAAGCATTTGTTTCACCCAGTAGATACTTAAGCCACACATTTTAATATCAGAAATAGGAGTGGATTTCAAATCCATAATAACTTAAAAAACACAGTCAATTAATATTTTTAACAGATGAAAAAACAAGAATAAATAGCAGGGGAATGAGATCAGTTCTTAGGAGTTGGCATGTACCCAGTAATTAGAAGCTAAAAGTTATCTCATTTAGATGTATCTTTTGTGATTATCTTACCATTTAATTATCTAATCATATTCTGCATTTATCCTACTTGAATCTGAAAATTGGATCTCAATGGATAAGTTTCAACTTTTGTTTTGGTAACTGGGAGTTTCTGAGTTGTTTTCTCTCCATTTTAATCAGAACATTGTCTGTTTATCCTGGCCACCTAGCTCTAATCTACGAATATATTTTTGATTTGTAACTGTAGTGTCAGTGGGCTTTTTGGTATTGCTGCTTACAAAGGCATGTAGCGGGGCAGAGCTTCTCCCAAAACAATATCCTTTGTAGGAAGTAGTAAACCCTTACAAAATGAATATTTTTGCAACCAAGGGAGTATACAGTGAAAATTCACAAGATTGATTCCGACAGACTTGTGTGAGGAGACTAAGGTAACCCTCTCTTGAGTTTAGAAGTATACATGTATGAGAAATTTACAGAATTCTTAAGGAGCTCAGAAGAATAGATGCAGAGTTAAAGTTTTCAAGTCCAGAAATGAGATCACACTCTCAAAATAGGCTGTTGACATTGGGAATCAAGATGAAGATATTTATGCACTCAGTATAGTGAATCTTCAATTTAAAAAGAGCCAGCATTGACCTTATTCAATGGCAGAAAATGTATAGGTTAGATAACTTACTGCTGCTTCCATTTCTGTTGTTTAACGAAGGTGAAGTTTTGATCATTTTAAAATTTCCTTCTAAATCAGAGAAATAGCAATGTAGCAGGGATTCCCTCCCAAAGTCCTCCAATGGAGTTCAAATGTCAGAAACCTAGAGTCATAGAATCACAGAACACTGCAACACAGAAACAGGCCTTCAGCTAATCTGTGCCGAATTCTTAATCTGCCCAGCAACTTGTACCCAGATTACTCCCTCCATACCACTCCCATCCATGAACCAATCCAAATTTCTCTTGTTGAAATCAAACCTGCATCCACCAATTCTGCTAAGCCATTTGTTTCACACTCCCACCACCTTCTGAGTTTAGAAGTTTCCTCTCACATTCACCTTAAGGGGACGAAGTTTCATCACCATCACCAGAAGCAAAGCAGGAAGGAAAGGACTCCAAGCCAGGCTGAATTGCAGAGGGAAGAGACCCCCCCTCTACCCAGCATCTTGTTAGAAAATGTACAGTCACTGGAGAACAAAATTGAAGACCTAAGGGCAAGGGAAATCAGGAATTGTTGTGTTTTGTGCTTTACCGAGACATGGCTTACTCAGAGTATGCCAGATACAACAATCAGACACAAAGGCTCCTCATACACAATACAGAAGATGGGCCAAACTTCTGATTCAAAAAAGGCAAAAGGGGGAGGTGTGTGTTGTGCACCAATGTAGCAGTTTTGTCTTTCTTGTGTTCCCCCGACCTTGAATACCTAATATTCAAATGCCAACCATTCTATTCACCAAGAGAATTCTCCTGCGTGATCCTGACTGCAGTTTGTATACCACTAGCGGTCAACTGTAGCTAAGCACTTGAGATATTGTATGATGCTCTCACCAAACAAGAAATGGTCCATTCCAACACATTTCAAATCATAGAATCTCCAATCAGGCTTATTTGAAGAAATTACTGACTAATTATAATCGCATATAATATATAGCACCAGAAGTCCCAATGTAGTAGACCACTAATATACTAAGATAAGGAATGCCTACCGTTCCATGCCTAGAGGACATTTCAGGAAATCTGATCACCTGGCTGTCCTTCTCCTACCTGCATATAGGCAGAGGCTAAAGAGCAAGGCTCCAGAGATTAGGAAAATAAAGAGAACACAGGAAGCAGAGGAGAGGCTGTTGGATTGCTTCGAGTCAGTGGACTGGGCCATGTTCAAGAACTGATCTTTGGATCTGAATGAATACACCACAGTTGTCACAGACTTTATCAAAACAGTCATAGGCACATGTCCCCACAAAATCAATCAGTTTTTTTCCCAGCCAGAAGCCATCAGATTCGCAATCTGTTGAGGGCATACAAGAGGCCTTCAAATTTGGTGACAAAGTAAGTTACAAGAGGTCCAGCTTCAATCTCTGGAAAGCCCAGGAAAAGTGGCAATTTCATTAAACTTGAATCACTGAAGGATGCTCGACAGCTGTGTCAGGGCTTGAATGCTATCACCTCATACAAAGTGAGATCAAGTAACATAGGCAACAACAGCAGCTTGATTCCAGAGGCCTAAAGATTTGAGCTCAGTGCCTCCTAAGCTCATTGTAACTGCCAAATATGGAGAAAATGTCACCAATGTCCACAGTCATTTCAGTCTCTGAGGCCAAAGTAGGACCATTCTTCAGGAGGATGAATCCTGTCTCAACAACTAGCTGGAATGTTCACTCAGATCTTTAACCTTAGTTACCCATTTGCATCAAGCACTGATGCCCAAGAAAAACGTAGTAACCTGCCCCTTGTCCAGTAGCACTTGCGTCCACAGTGATGATGAAGTGTTTTCGGAGGTTAGTGATGAAACATATCAACTGCCTGAGAAGTGACTTGGATCTGCTCCAATTTGCCTACTGGCACAACAGGTCCACAGTAAATGCCATCTCATTGGCTCTGCATTCAACCCTGGAACATCTGGACAGCACCAGCAACAGAATCAGAATCAGGTTTATTATCGCCGGCATGTGTCGTGAAATTTGTTAACTTAGCAGCAGCAGTTCAATTCAATGCATAATATGGAAGAAGAAGAAAAAAATCAATTTACAGTACATGTATACTGTATTGAATAGATTAAAGTTGTGCAAAAATCAGAAATAATGTATCTTAAAAAATTGAGGTACTGTTCATGGGTTCAATGTCCATTTAAGAATCGGATGACAAAGGGGAAGAAGCTGTTCCTGAATCGCTGAGTGTGTGTCTTCAGGCTTCTGTACCTCCTACCTGATGGTAGCAATGAGAAAAGGGCATGCCCTGGGTGCTGGGAGTCTTTAATAATGGTTGCTGCCTTTCTGAGACACCGCTCCTTGAAGACGTCCTGGGTACTTTATAGGCTAGCACCCAAGATGGAGCCAACTAAATTTACAACCCACTGCAGCTTCTTTTGGTCCTGTGCAACAACAACCCCACCACCACACCCCCCCCCCCCCCCAGTACCAGACAATGATGCAGTCTGTCAGAATGCTCTCCACCAGTACATCTATAGAAGTTTTGGAGTGTATATGTTAACATATCAAATCTCTTCAAACTCCTAACAAACTATAGTCACTATCTTGCTTTATGATTGCATCGATATGTTGAGACCAGATTTGATCCTCAGAGATCTTGACACCCAGGATCTTGAAACTGCTCACTCTCCCCACTTCTGACCCCTCTATGAGGATTGGTATGTGTTCCTTCATCTTACCCTTCCTGAAGTCCACAATCAGCTCTTTTGTCTCACTGACATTGAGTGCCAGGTTGTTGCAGTGACACCACTCCACTAGTTGGCATATCTCACTCCTGTACACCCTCCTGTCTACACCTCAGATTCTACCAACAATGGTTGGATCATCAGCAAATTTATAGATGGTATTTGAGCTATGTCTAGCCACACAGTCATGCGTATACAGAGTGTAGAGCAGTGGGCTAAGCACACACCCCTGAGGTGCACCAGTGTTTGTTGTCAGCGAGGAGGAGTTATTATCACCAATTCACACAGATTGTGGTCTTCCAGTTAGGAAGTCGAGGATCCAATTGCAGAGGGAGGTACAGAGGCCCAGGTTCTGTAACTTGTCAATCAGGATTGTGGGAATGATGGTGTTGAATGCTGAGCTATAGTCAATGAGCAGCATCCTGACGTAGGTTTATACACCTATGCATACATCAGAATGCTCTTTAACGACTATAACTCAGCGTTCAATACTATCATCTCATCAACAGTAATCAGTAAGCTTCAAGACCTTGTGCAACAGGATCCTCAATTTCCTCACTTGCAGACTGGTTCAAATTGGCAATGACATCTTCACCATAATCTCCATCAGCATAGGTTTGTGCTTAGCCCCGAACTACTTTTCATGTCAAAGCTGCCCCTAATATTTCTTTTAAATCTCTCACTTCTGACCTTACACCACCATATCATATGTGAGACAGGCTGATGGCGTAGTGGCATCAGTGCCGGACATTGGAGTAAAGGCTCCCGAGTTCGAATCGAGCTGGCTCCAAAAACCTGGAGAGGGATGGGCTCTGCCAGGTTTCAGATGCCCAAGACACAGCGCGTGATGAGCAATCACCAAAAAGATCGGTGCAAAAAGCTTGTCGGGACGGCACCAGGAGATAAGGGCGCACACACATCATATGTGAACTCTTCATTCAAGTAAAATAAAGTGGATACATTTTCCTGTGGTTCGCATTTTACTTTAGGTTAGTTTCTGGAGCTACAAAACAACCTGTGGAAGAAAGAAAAGTGTCTCAGTGCAAAGTGTTGCCTGTTTATTGCCCCTCTCCATAATACTACCTGACCTGTTGAGTTCCTCCTGCTGTTTGTATGTGTTGTTCAATATTTACAGCATCTGCAGAATTCTGAGTGTTTCTGAGCTTCATCCATTCTATAGGGCATGTGTATTCTGCTGGATTTGTACCCTTTGGTTCCTGTAGAGTTGTTTCTATACTCTCGTCCAGTCCAGGTACACTTAGGAATTATGAACTTACATGAGCTGAATTCCCTTGATTTGCTGGTCTCTTGGTCTCTGTGAGCTCTTCAACATCAGAAGAGCTTTAGTCATTCCTGAAATTTCCACCTCAATTGGCCAAACTCTCTCCCATCCTGTGGGTGTGTGTCAACCACTCAGTTACTAGACTCCTGCAACTTCCAACTCATGTCTTGTCCAGCAATGGTGGCATCACTGAGCCAATTGTGTAGCTCAAATGTTTGCTTGAGCTATCCTCTTGAGGATCACATGCCTATTGAACTACACAAACTTTTGGATTAATGTTACCCACTTTCAACATGTAGTTCTTGACTTCAGTACATCTACAGTAGACACCTGAAAGCCCTGGAACAATACCACCAAAGGACTTTGAGGATCAACTTAAGGACAGATGGACTAACGTTGCTGGTGGAAGCCAACATGAATACCATTTCCACTTCAATGAAGCAACACCAGCTGCAATGGATGGGTCATGTCAGTCAGGTGGCTAACTCATGTCTCCCCAAACAGATTCTTTAGTCCCAGTTGGAGGAAGGTCAGTGAGCCCCTGGTAGGCAAAGAAATGCTTCAAAGATAACAGCAAAATCTGCCTGAAGAAATTCAAAATTACATCTAAAACCCAGGAAGATATTGCACTCAATAGATGCACGGGTGGCAACTCTGTTCAAGAGAGAGTTGCGCTACATGAGAGCAATCACTGTGCAGTGAACAGGCGGCAGCAGTGAAAGGAGAGAAAAAACAACCAGAAGACCCAACCACTAACCACAGCCACCACTTACTCGCATCCACACTGCGTCAGAGTATGTGGATCCTGGATCAGCCTCTACAGCCGCATGAGGACCCAACAATAGACAACCCCTTAGGGGAACGTCATACTTAACTTGAGTGATTGCAATACCACTACTACTGCTCTTGACTTCCATGATATTTCTATGGCTCCTCCTTGGAAGTCCACTATGACCTCTAACTGTGTTTCTCTCTTGAAACCATCTGTCTTGAATGTACAATTTCTGATAAAATCTGACTTTTTTTCTCCTACCTATCCTTCCAAGTTAGGTTGCAACAAACTCAAGCATTTCCCCAGCCAGCTGGGAGCTCCTTGTGATTGAGTGAGAGGCAATCCTAATATAAGGCAGAAACAATACAAGACAATAACTTAGACTCCCTATTGCTCCATTGTCTCCTTTGGTGTGCAGACAGACATCAGCCTCCCCGTTTGGCAGTGAACGGCATAGGAACATGAAGTGGTCCTGGTTCCCATTTAGAATGAATATTCTTAGGCGGAAGCGGGCGAGGCGAGGTAGGTTCAGGTTTCAGTTTTTCCTGTTATTTGAGGAAAGGGGAAGTATGAGTGAGGGGCAGCTTGTTGTTCTCGGTGTCGGATGTGGGAGGTCCTGGAGTCTCCTAGCTTCCCGGACGTCTACATCTGCGCCAGGTGCGCCGAGCTGCAGCTCCTTTTCAATCTTTTTATTAAATTTCATATATAAAAAAAAACAGCACATAATAATGAATAGATTACAGATTCAATAAACTTGAGATTACATTAGTAATAGGATAATAATATCCTATTAAAACATCCATCAACAAAAGGTACATAAATCAATCAAGTCTATATAAATATGTATGAAAAAAAAACAAAAATAATCGTCGAAAAAAGAAGAAAAAAAAAATTGAAATTATATATGAGAAAAAATATATATTGAAAAAAAATACTAAACTAAAACTAACATGGGCAATAATAGCACTTTATAAATATATAAAGGTGTCAAGAAAAGAACTCCGGAACTCCATACCTGAACAAGTATAAGTAGAGAAAAGGATCTGAAATAGGCCAAATTAATTCATATGAAAGTGTCGAATAAATGGTCCCCAGGTTTCTTCAAATTTAATTGAAGAATCAAAGATAGTGCTTCTGATTTTTTCCAAACTCAAATAAGAAATAGTTTGGGAGAACCACTGAAATGTAGTAGGAGGATTTACTTCTTTCCAGTTTTGTAATATAGACCTTCTGGCAATTAATGTTACAAAGGCAATCATTCGTCTGATTGAAGGGGAAAGCTGATTGCCATCTTCATTTGGTATACCGAAAATTGCAGTAATAAAATGGGGTTGTAAATCGATATTCCATACTGAGGAAATGACATCAAAAATGTCCTTCCAATAGTTATGTAAAGTGGGACATGTCCAAAACATGTGAGTCAATGAAGCCACTTCTAAGTGACATCTGTCACATTGAGGATTAATATGCGAATAAAATCGGGCAAGCTTATCTTTAGACATATAAGCTCTATGTACAATTTTAAATTGTATTAAAGCATGTTTAGCACAAATAGAGGAGGAATTAACCATTTGTAAAATTTTTTCCCATTTATCTATTGATGTATTACATCGAAGTTCTTTTTCCCATTCTTGTCTAATTCTATCCGATATTTCTGGCTGTATCTTCATAATCATGTTATAAATAAAAGCTACTAATCCCTTCTGACAAGGATTAAAAGTAAAAATCAAATCTGAAAAATCCGATGGAGTTGAGTTAGGAAAAGATGGAAGAATTTTATGTAAGAAATTTCTAATTTGTAAGTATCTAAAAAAATTAGATTTAGGTAATTCAAATTTGTTGGATAGTTGATCAAAAGACATCAAAGTACCTTCAAAAAAAAGATCACGAAAACATTTTATACCTTTCCTTTTCCATATACTAAAAGCTTGATCTGTCAATGAAGGTTTAAAAAAAAAATTACATAAAATAGGGCTGTCCAGAGCAAAGTTTTTCAGATTAAAGAATTTGCGAAATTGAAACCAAATTCGTAGTGTATGTTTAACAACAGGGTTAGATATCTGTTTATTGAATTTGGCTAAATCAATAGGAAGAAAAGAACCAAGAACGGAAAATATAGAATATCCCTTAACCTCACTACATTCTAAATTTACCCACTGTGGGCACACAGGTGAATCCAAATCTAGTTTCCAGTACATTAGGTTACGAATATTATTCGCCCAATAATAAAATCTAAAGTTAGGTAAAGCTAGACCACCATCTTTTTTAGACTTTTGTAATTGCCTTTTGCTTAACCTAGGATTTTTATTTTGCCACACAAATGAGGAAATTTTTGAATCAATATTATCAAAAAAAGATTTAGGAATAAAAATTGGTAAAGCTTGGAATAAATATAAAAATTTCGGTAAAATCATCATTTTAATAGCATTAATCCGACCAACTAATGATAAAAATAAGGGAGACCATCTAGTAGTAAGTTGCTGAATTTGATGAAGCATAGGTAAAAAATTCAGTCCAAATAAATCTTTATATTTCTTGGTGATTTTTATACCTAAATAGATAAAGTTATCAGTAACAACTTTAAATGGCATCCTATCACTCAATAAAGTTTGCGCGTTTAAAGGGAATAACTCACTCTTATCTAAGTTTAACTTATAACCAGAAAAGCTACCAAATTGAGCCAACAAGGATAAAATAGCAGGAATAGACCTACTAGGATTAGAAATATATAACAACAAATCATCAGCATAAAGCGATAATTTGTATAACTTCTCATTACGGGTAATACCAAAAATATTAGGAGATTCACGAATAGCAATAGCTAAAGGTTCTAATGCAATATTAAATAATAAAGGACTTAAAGGACAACCTTGTCTTGTACCACGAGATAATTGAAAAAAAGAGGATCTATAATTATTTGTAAGAACAGAAGCAACAGGTTTATAATATATTAATTTAATCCATGATATAAAATTAGGACTAAAATTAAAGTTTCTCAATGCATTAAATAAATATGTCCATTCAACTCTATCAAAGGCTTTTTCAGCATCTAATGAGATAACACATTCTGGGGTTGTAGGTGATGAAGTATAAATTATGTTAATCAATTTTCTAATATTAAAAAAGGAATATCGATTCCTAATAAAACCAGTTTGATCTTCTGAAATAATCTGTGGTAATACCTTTTCTAATCTAATGGCTAAAATTTTTGTAAGAATCTTAGAGTCTACATTTAATAATGATATAGGGCGATAAGATGCACATAAAGTAGGATCTTTATCTTTTTTAAGAATTAAAGAGATAGTAGCTTCATAAAACGATTGAGGTAGTCTCTTCTTAACAAACGCATCATTAAAGATTTCACATAGCCAAGGAGAAAGCAATAAAGAAAAAGTTTTAAAAAATTCTACAATAAAACCATCAGGACCAGGAGCTTTCCCTGAATTCATTGATGAGATAGCCTCTCTTATTTCATCCATAGAAATAGGAGCATCAAGCAAGCTACAATCTTCATCTATCAGTTTAGGAATATTCAAATTATTAAAAAAATTATCCATCGTAAACCGGTCACCGTCAAATTCTGATTGATATAAAGATTTATAAAAATCTTGAAAAGTGTTATTGATTTCTTTATAATCAGTAGTTAAATTACCGTCTTGTTTACGAATTTTAATAATTTGTCGCTTAGTCGAAATAGCTTTTAATTGATTAGCTAACAATTTACCAGTTCGATCACTATGAATATAAAATTGAGCCCTAGTCTTAATTAATTGATTCTCAATTGAAGAAGATAATAATAAACTATGTTCCATTTGAAGCTCAACTCTCTTCTTATAAAGTTCTTTGGTAGGAGTAACGGAATAAATCTTATCAATTTCTTTAATTTTATCCACCAATAAAGCTATATCTGAATATCTTTGTTTTCTTTTACCAGCGGAATATGAAATAATTTGTCCACGAATAAAAGCCTTGAAAGAGTCCCAAAGTATTCCTTTATCAATCTCTTCATTATAGTTTGTTGAAAAAAATAAGTCAATTTGTTGCTTAATGAAGGTAATAAATTCTGGATCTTGAAGTAAAGTAGCATTAAGTCTCCAGGATCTAGTATTGATAGAAGAGTCCGAAATCTTGATAGATAACTTCAAAGGCGCATGATCCGAAATAGCAATAGAATCGTATTTACAATCAATAACATCTGTTAATAAACGATGATCAATAAGAAAGTAATCAATTCTAGAATAACTATGATATACATGTGAAAAAAATGAAAATTCTTTATCTTTAGGGTTCAAAAACCGCCATATTTCAGTAATTCCAGAATCAACCATAAAAGAATTAATAAGTAAAGCTGATCTATTCGGAAGAGTTCGAATAGGTTTAGATCTAGCTGCAGCTCCTAAGGGACTGTGTTGGGGAACTGGAGCTGCAGCTCAATGACCTTCGTCTGGATAGAGAGGAGTTACAGGCAGGTGGTCACTCCGGGGCTACAGGAGGCGGACAGGTGGGTCACGGTCAGGAAGGGGAAGAGGCAGGTACTGGAGAGAACCCCAGTGGCTGTACCCCTTGACAATAAGTACTCCTGTTTGAGTACTGTTGGGGGGCACAGCCTACCTGGGGGAAGCAACAGTGGCCGTTCCTCCGGCACAGAGTCCAGCCCTGTAGCTCAGAAGGGTAGGGAAAGGAAGAGGAAGGCAGTAGTAATAGGGGACTCGATAGGGGGTCAGATAGGTGATTCTGTGGACGCAATCAGGAGACCCAGATGGTAGTTTGCCTCCCTGGTGCAAGGGTTCGGGATGTTTCTGATTGTGTCCAAGATATCCTGAAGTGGGAGGGTAAGGAGCCAGAGGTCGTGGTACATATAGGTACCAATGACATTGGTAGGAAAAGGGAAGAGGTCCGGAAAGGAGAATATAGGGAGTCAGGAAGGCAGTTGAGAAGAAGGACCACAAAGGTAGTAATCTCGGGATTACTGCCTGTGCCACGCGACAGTGAGAGTAGGAATGGAATGAGGTGGAGGATAAATGTGTGGCTGAGGGATTGGAGCGGGGGGCAGGGATTCAAGTTTCTGGATCACTGGGACCTCTTTTGGGGCAGGTGTGACCTGTACAAAAAGGACGGGTTACACTTGAATCCTAGGGGGACCAATATCCTGGTGGGAGGGTTTAATAGAGCTGTTAGGGAGGGTTTAAACTAATTTGGCAAGGGGATGGGAACCGGAATGATGGAGCGGAGGAGATGGAAAACCGAAACAGGTCTAAGGTAGTGAGCAGTAAGGATGTCAGGAAGGACAGGCAGGTGATGGAGCAAATTTGCAGCCATTGGGATGAGTTGCAGTGCAATCAATGCAAAAAGTACCAAATACTGGACTTAAGGTGTTATACTTCAATGCATGCAGCATAAGGAATAAGGTGGATGATCTTGTTGTACAGTTTCAAATTGGCAGGTACGATATTGTGGCCATCACTGAGACGAGGCTAAAGGATGCATGTCTCTGGGAGCTGAACGTCCAAGGATACACGGTGTATCAGAAAGATAGGCAGGTAGGTAGAGGGGGTGGCATATCTTTAAAGGTAAGAAATTATATTTATTCATTAGAAAGAGTTGACATAGGATCGGAAGGTACAGAATCTTTATGGGTTGAGCTAAGAAATTGCAGGGGTAAATGGACCCTGATGGCAGTTATCTACAGGCCTCCAAACAGCTGCAGTGATGTGGACTACAAATTACAACAGGAAATAGAACAGGCTTGCCAGAAGGGCAGTGTTATGATAATTGTGGGGGATTTTAACATGCGAGTGAATTGGGAAAATCAGGTCGGCACTGGATCTCAAGAGAGAGAATTTATAGAATTCTAGCTTTTTAGAACAGCTTGTTGTTGAGCCCACTTGGGGATCGGCTGTACTGGATTGGGTATTGTGTAATGAACCAGAGGTGATTAGAGAGATGCAAGTGAAGGAACCCTTAGGAGACAGTGATCACAACATGATTGAGTTCACTGTGAAATTTAAGAAAGAGAAGCCGAAATCCGATGTGTCGGTATTTCAGTGGAGTAAAGGAAATTACAATGGCATGAGAGAGGAACTGGCCAAGGTTGACTGGAAAGGGACACTAGCAGGAAGGATGGCAGAGTGGCAGAGCAGCAGTGGCTGGAATTTATGTGAGAAGTGAGAAAGGTGCAAGAAGAAGAAGAAATTTTCGAATGGAAAAAGGATGCAACTGTGGCTGACAAGAGAAGTCAAAGCCAAAGTAAAAGCAGAGGGCATACAAGGAAGCAAAAATTAGTGGGAAGACAGAGGATTGGGAAGTTTTTAAAGACTTACAAAAGGAAACTAAGAAGGTCATTAAGAGGGCAAAGATGAACTATGAAAAGAAGCCAGCAAATAATATCAAAGAGGATACTAAAAGCTAATTCAAGTATATAAAGAGTAAAAGACAGGTGAGAGTAGATACAGAACTGATAGAAAATGATGCTGGAGAAATTGTAATGGGAGATAAGGAGATGGCGGAGGAGCTGAACGAGTATTTTGCATCAGTCTTCACTGAGGAAGACATCAGCAGTATACCGGACACTCAAGGGTGTCAGGGAAGAGAAGTGTGCGCAGTCACAATTATGACAGAGAAAGTAATCAGGAAGCTGAATAGTCTAAGGGTAGATAAATCTCCTGGACCAGATGGAATGCACCCTCGTGTTCTGAAGGAAGTAGCAGTGGAGATTGCGGAGGCATTAGCAGTGATCTTTCAAAAGTCGATAGATTCTGACCTGATTCCGGAGGACTGGAAGATTGCAAATGTCACTCCGCTTTTTAAGAAGGGAGCAAGGAAACAAAAAGGAAATTATAGACTTGTTAGCTTGACATCGCTGGTTGGGAAGTTGTTGGAGTCGATTGTCAAGGATGAGATTACGGAGTACCTAGAGGCATATGACAAGATAGGCAGAACTCAACATGGTTTCCTTAAAGGAAAATCCTGCCTGACAAACCTAGTGCAATTTTTTGAGGAAATTACAAGTAGGCTAGACAAGGGAGATGCAGTGGATGTTGTGTATTTGGATTTTCAGCAAGCCTTTGACAAGGTGCCGCACATGAGGCTGCTAAACAAGATAAGAGCCCATGGAATTATGGGAAAGTTACATACGTGGATAGAGCGTTGGTTGATTGGCAGGAAACAGAGAGTGGGAATAAAGGGATCCCATTCTGGCTGGCTGCCGGTTACCAGTGGTGTTCCACAGGGGTCCGTGTTGGGGCCGCTTCTTTTTTACATTGTATATCGACGATTTGTATTATGGAATAGATGGCTTTGTGGCTAAGTTTGCTGATGATACAAAGATAGGTGGAGGGGCTTGTAGTGCTGAGGAAACAGGAGTCTGCAGAGAGACTTGGATAGATTGGGGGAATGGGCAAGGAAGTGGCAAATAAATTACAATGTCGGAAAGTGTACGGTCATGCAGAAGAAATAAACAGGCAGACTATTATTTAAATGGGGAGAGAATTGAAAGTTCTAAGATGCAACAGGACTTGGGAGTCCTCGTGCAGGATACCCTTAAGGTTAACCTCCAGGTTGAGTCAGTGGTGAAGAAGGCGAATGCAATGTTGGCATTCATTTCTAGAGGAATAGAGTATAAGAGCAGGGATGTGATGTTGAGGCTCTATAAGGCACTGGTAAGACCTCACTTCGAATACTGTGTGCAGTTTTGGGCTCCTTATTTAAGAAAGGATGTGCTGACGTTGGAGAGGGTTCAGGGAAGATTCACTAGAATGATTCCATGAATGAGAGGGTTAACATATGAGGAACGTTTGACCGCTCTTGGACTGTACTCCTCGGAGTTTAGAAGAATGAGGCGGGACCTCATAGAAACGTTTCGAACATTGAAAGGCATGGACAGAGTGGATGTGGCAAAGTTGTTTCCCATGGTGGGGGAGTCTAGTACGAGAGGACATGACTTGAGGATTGCAGGCCGCCCATTCAGAACAGAGATGCAAAAAAAGATTTTTAGCCAGTGGGTGGTGAATCTTTGGAATTTGTTATCACGGGCATCAGTGGAGCAGAGATAGGTATCTGAGTAGTCAGGGCATCAAAGGTTATGGTGAGAAGGCGGGGGAATGGGACTAAAAGGGAGATTGGATCAGCTCATGATGAAATGACAGAGCAGACTCGATGGGCCAAATGGCTGACTTCTGTTCCTTCATCTTATGGTCTTATGGGCCACCACCAGCAATGAGTGGCTTAGGAAGCCAGGTATTTCAAAAGCTGACTACCAGGCCTATCCAGCTGTCCTCTATAGATCAATGACTCAAACAGTAACACTGCCAGTCACTTTGAGGAAAGAGTCCATTCCTAGCTGAATGGTGGCAACATGTGGTCACTTCCACATTTACACTGGAGCTGTGGGTAGCTGTGACTTCCAATCTCAATACCATAACTTAATCGAATTTTCAATGTGTCAGTCAGTCATCTACACATCGTCTCTAGCCACTGATTCTCAAATACCAAGGAAGACCGTTCTTCAGTATGTCAAAATCACCACTCTGTGGTCCTGCTTCAGGCAACTGTGACCCATTCTCCAGTAAAGCTCGGATCCGTTGAAGACACTGGAATCCAGAAGAAGAAACAATTTGCTGGCAGAACTCAGTGGGTTGAGTATCATCTGTGGGAGGAAAGGAGTAGTCAATATTTCAGGTAGAAACCCTGCATCTGGACTGTTGCATTCTGCTGTGAAGTGTGATACCCTATAGAGTGGTCCAGTGGCCCACTGTCAGAAGGGCAACTGAACTGAATATTGCCACCAGTGACTTGTAGTCAATAATCTGAATGAAGTGCTGCCAGCCAGGAACTTCTGACCACGTAACCCTTTTCTATCGTACATGACACCTCGTCCTCTCTCTGCTGTAGAATATCTGGGCCTTTTTACAGCACTTCTGGAGTCTGCAAGCCACATTTGCCCTTCTGCTATAATAGAGGAGATCCTGCTCCATCAATTTGGAGAAGAGATTGTTTGTGCATGAAAACTCAAGTTTACTACCTTAGCACATCTTATTTAACTGAAAAACCCCAACTTCAGACCTAAAGTTGTCATCAAGATGTTATGGTAAAAAAATAAACTTCAAATGTGAAGGAAGAGTCATTTATCAAGCATACAGTAATAAAATATATTACTTTTTAAATATTAAAATATAACCAGTTTTAGAGAGGACTGTTAAACACAGTTATCTCCTACCTGTGTGATTCTTTATATTGTCCTAATGAGCTTCTTATTCTTTATGATTTCATTTATGAGGTTTTAAAATTATTTACACGATTTGCTGTTTTGGGTGTTTGCCAGTCTCTGTTCTGTGGTTTTTCATGGACTCCCTTGAGTTTCTTTGTTTTGTGGCTGCCTGCAAGAAAATGAATCTCCAGGTTGTACATGGTATACATACTTGGATAATAAATTTGGTTTGAGCTCTGAACTAATAAGGGTGTGGGGGCAAGGGTAGTTTGTACCCCTGCTGGTTATTCTGTCTGTAATAAAGAGACTGCCATTTCAACCATTTATTCTTTATTATCTTAACTTTCTACTATTACAACCCTGGCATTTTATCAGTATTAATAGATTTATCCCAAGCAGATTATTAGATTAAAGTTAATAATTGCATTTCCTGCATGGAAAATTTATTGTCAGGTGTTAGATCATTTACCTCCATCTCTAATAGTTCTGTCACTTTTTCACAAACTATTTGAATTACCTAGTAATCTGAACTAAGAAATTTAAATTGTGCAGCAAATTGGAAAGTTAGTGCTAAAAAATTGAGCAATTAAATAATTTATATTAAATATCTGAATTCAGAGCAGTAGCTTCCTTTACGTGCTGTGGCTAGATGTCTAATCAAACCTGTCAAGCAATGGCATTTCATTCATCTCAGTTTAAAAATCATGACACTTCAGTGGAAGCATATTCAAAAATAGAAATTGCTTTGTTAATTTAAATGGTTTTATGTTTCATTCTTGCAATTCCGTATTGTAATATTAGATCACTGAGTGATACCTTCATTCCAAGAGGATTGAGAAGGTTTCAGCTACTGAGAATATGGTCTGAGTTGCGTAGCTTCAATTTTGTAAATGGTGGATTATTGTTTGGACAGGCAAGTACTGACATAATGATTCCCTTCACAGTGGCCTGGGCCATGGAGCCTTCGGTGAAGTATATGAAGGCCAGGTTACAGGGATTCCAGGTGAACCCAACCCTCTGCAGGTTGCTGTCAAGGTAAGAAAGATGCCAGTTTACACAGGTTCATAAATTCTGAACCAGCAACAACTCAGTGTTGAGTATGTTCTGTTATTTTCTAAAGGGATTTGGGCTACAGTCATTCTGTGGTGTATTTTTCCTTTTGTCAAGAGGCAACATGATTATGAAAACATTCCTCGACTTTTTTTGTTGAAACACATCATTATGTCATTTGTGCAGACAATAGTGGGCTCTCCCACACAAGCAAAAAGAATTTACCAAGCACTTTTTTTTATATCAACTGTATGCTATTAAGCAGTAATTTCCCTAAGGAGTCAAGGGGCAACTGTATGTGCTTTGCTGTGCCATTTTCTTTCATTGAAAATTATGATGAGTTAAACGTGGTGGAAAATGCTTTTGAAAACTCATCACAGAAAGGCGAGTGCCACAATTGTTGCAGCATTACTTGTGATGATTTTGGCTCATTTTATAGGAGAATTCAATCTAGCACCAACTAGGGTTGTTGCTTTGTGTTTTCATGGATGTTCTCAGAACAACAAGACTTGCACAGTCCTTTCACAGCAATGTTCAACAGTTGGACATGCTTTTTTATTCTGCCTTTAGACGAAGGTAGAGTGATTTACTGTGCCATTATTTCATTTCTGGAGACTGAATGTGAATCGAGTTGAGACAGCTTGGATAAACAGTATGCTCACAAAGGTTAAGGCAAATTTACTATGCAGTGTAAAGGAAATTAAAATATTACTCAACAGGTAAAATTTGATTTTGGTGCTTGTCCCTGAGTTTCTATAATTGCTTATATTGCCACAGGACAAATGTTCACCAGATAAATATAGTGGATTCCAGTTAATTGGGGTCACATGTCCATTTTTGCCCAATTAAGTGACTGTCCCAATAAGCCAAAGTTTCATGGAAATAGTTTTAAAAAATCAAACTGAGTTACAAATTATGTTTTTTAAATAAAATACAGAACAAATTAGAAAAAGCACTAATACTAGTACAGTATGATAAATCTACACATTAGTTCCTGAAGAAGTCATCTGTGACACATTCTTTGGATTGCAAATGAACAAAATCAGCGCAAACATCTAGTGCAGATAATGGACTGCCTTCATACAATGCTTTCAATGATTGCATCTTCCAAATCTTCATTTTCCTTTTCTCAATTCAAGGTGATTGTCAATTACTTCAAATTCTTCAATAGTTCCTAACTTAAAGTAGTGAAATCATTTCATTTTCACTCCTGACCATTTCTGTCATCTCCACACCTGCATGCTTGAAACTGTAGTAAGAAAAATATTTCTGAAGTGTTTTACTGCTTATTTCTCACCAATTATCAATGACAAAAATTGCTGCTGTTTGAACACAAACACATGCTATTTAAAAACTGTTTGTTTGAAGCACACTGTAGTATTTAATGGCCACGTAATGCACACAACCAACACTGGTTAAAAACTGTTTGACAACAGTCTCCAATTAAGTGGCATAGTGTTCTAGATAAGCAAAAGGAATCTTGCCTATTTTCTCAACTAGTTTTAGTTCTTTAAGAGATGCCCCATTAAGTGGGTGCTCTGATTAAGCAATGGTCCAAGTAATCGTAACCCACTGTAGTGTAATTTCAGTGAAATATTATTATTAATATCTCCTCTCTTGTAAACAATGTTACATCACAGACCAGAAATGGGAACAAACTGCTTTGGTGAATCCAGCCCCTTCCTGCGTTTGTGTGTCTGCAAGTTACAGGAAAAGGAATGGTTTCTGTCCATGAGAAAAGGAAATTTCTCTTTTGTAACAATGTTGTTTAATCATTTAAGAAGCCAATCAGTCTAAGAAAAATTAGATGCTAAGTAGAAGATGTTAAGATTTCTGTGGATGGATGATTTACTTGAGCTTATTGGCCTTCCTCAACTATAATTATCTGGTGATCTTGTGAAGATAGACAGGTTAATTAGTTAGCTGAAAGACAGTACAGACACAGTTATATTTTATATACTCTGCTATTCTCACTTATCACTGTTAGCATGAAGCAGTATTGCCTTCTAGTTCTATCAAACATTACAGCCCAGGAAATAGATTAGAAAAATAACATTTATGCATACTTTTAATGTGTATATTAGATTTTAAAATCAATTGTATGTGTTTTAAGTGTTGCATAATTTCCCAGTCATTATTCGTATGCAGCCTGCATTCTTGACTTGCCAACAAGAAAACAGACCAAAAGGGTGACAATCTTTATCTTGTAATTCACTATAATAGCAGGAGCATATCATGCTGCAAGTCAGAAATCATGCTTGATTTAAGGGGTTCCAGCTGGGATATCAATTTTATAAACACACTGTCTCCATATGGATTTCCATCTGCTGCACTTTTTTTACACTGTCAACACAGATAGAAGACACAGGATCTCTGTACTGTGCACCTCTGTGCCAGTCACTTTAATTTGTGGTCCTAATCATCGTAGTGGGTGTGAGAACATCAGGACATATCAACCCTTCACTTCCACTCCACCATTTAAAAACATCATGACCAATCTAATTTTGACCACAATCCAATTTTTCTACCCTCTCCCCATGTCCCTGATTCCTTTGTAATTCAAATGTCCATCATTCTCCATCTTGAATAAATTCAGTGGCACATCTGTGTCTCTGCAGTTCTTAGTTCTAAATAACCCAAATGGGTGAAACATCCCCCCAGTATCCACTATGTTATTCCTCCTCAGAATTAAGATCACCTATTGTTTCCCTAAACTCTAATGACTTCAGACACAAACTGCTTAACCGAGCAATATTTCTCAGCATTCTGTCCAATGCAATAGCATCCCTCCTTAAATGAACTGACTAAATTGTATATAGCAATACAGATCTCACCAATTCCTATGTTTATATCACACACTCCCCTGCAACAAAATCTACATTACTTTAGCCTTCTTAATTAATTGCTGTACATGTCTGAAAACTATTTGTATTTCATGTACAGAGTTCCCCAGATCCCCTCGAACCTCAACATTTTGTCATCTCATTTCATTTAAATCATAATTTGATGTCTCATATTTGCTTCCAAATTAGATAACCACTTTTTTTTCATATTATACTCCATCTGCCATCTTTCCCCCAGCACATTTAAGCTATCTTTATCCCCCTGAAGGATTTTATGCTATCCCTACAATTTGCTCACCTACCGCCAGCATATCTGGCCATATTACATTCATCTGTTTCATTCAGCTCACTAATATAGATAATCAACCATCTATACCCCAGCACTGATCCTGTGGTAGTCCACCTATTACAGGTTGCTAATCCAAAAATGATCCTTTATCCTGCGTCATTGGTTAGTTAGCTACTTGCCTATCTATGGCATTAGGTTACCCCAATCTTGTGTGACATTATTTTCAGCATCTTTTATGTGGCATCTTGAAATCTAAATACACTACATCTACCAGCTCCTCTTTATCTACCCTTTTTGTACCATCCTCAAAGATCTCTAGCAAACTGTCAAATATGGTTGCCCTTCCATAAAATCCTGTTGATTCTGTTTAATTTTCTTATGACTTCTTGATGGTCTTTCTACTACCGTCTTAATAATAGATTTTCCCAAGGACAGAAGTTTTTTTGTTAGTCTATAATTTCTTGATATCTTTCTCCCACCTTTCTTAAAGACTGATGTCACTTTGATCTCTATCAAGAATTCAGGGAATTTTACTAAATTAGAACAAATGCATCCAATATCTAAATGTAGCCACTTCTTTACATGACTCTAGCTACGATCAGCTCATCGGGTCAGAGACATGTCAACTTTTTGTCCCATGTCTGCTGCAGGGTTTCAACCCAAAATGTTGACTACTGCTTTTCCCACCACAGATACTGCTCAGTTCCTCCAGCAGATTGGTTGTTAGCCCCATTAGTTAAGCTTGTACTTTTTTATATTCCTCCCTCTTTCTTCATAGTAACTTGATTACCTGTTCCCTGCTTCTGATTAGAATATTTGCAGTAACTGGACTCAAACAGGAGACTATTTCATGTCCTTTCATCTCTACTCTCTGTTTCTCCCATCTTCCCTCTCTTCCTCTATTTATCTTTACTCTCTTTCTTCATCTTTGTTTTCCCTTCTTTCACCAGCACCTTCTTTTCATGATTGGAGGATTCACATTACTGGCATTCACCTGCTACCCAGCTGGCAATGGACAAATAAGGGAGCAGATATGAGCTTTTTAATCCCAAGGTTCTGTTGGTAGACAGGTTGGATTCTACCAACATAAATAGGTGGAAACAGGGAAAGTAATTTCTTAAAGTGAGTTGTACAATTTTAGGATTGTTTTTGGTGACTCAGGTTTATACAACATCTAATTTGCACATTTGAAATGGGTGAATGTTATTTTCAAAGTCAAAGTCATGTTTATTGTCATATGCACAATATACAGTAAATATGTATGCAATTAACAACTTGCAGCAGCATCACATGCATTTAGCATCAGATATGCAGCATTCACAAGAAAAAACAAAAATCATACACAATTTTTACAAGTACAAAACTGGAGCAAAATTCATCGTTGTATAACAAGGTTAAAGTTATATTCGGGAATTGCTATACTGAAGTAATGATTAAGAATAATTGAGCCTTTCAGTTCTTGATCTATTGATATGATTTGCAGATGACAAGATTACAGAAGCTACTGCATCCTTCCCTTTAAAAAAAAGAGGCAGAGAAATAAAGTCTCCTGACATTTAATAAGCTAGTGCAGCTCTCAAATGCCAATTTTCAATATGCTTTTTAAACTGCACCCATGCATTTGTTGTGATGGATATTCGCTGTCCAGGACCCAAGAGAATTATTGCTAACCTCCTCTATCTAGCACAGCAGTGTGAACTTTCCAAAGGGTCAGAGTTGTCTGTGGCAATGTTAAACTTCTAACCAATATTCCTTGCTCAGCTTCTTGCTATAAAGAAGTAAACAATGAGGTCATGTAGGCCCATGCTTAATCAACAAAAGACAATTGGGTTGTGTTAATTTGCCTGCAGCACTGGCTAAGTTTTTTGCACCATTGCGATTAAGTTCAAGGAAGCTGGCAGACTAAACTGATTTTGTCACCTGGCAGATCAAACATAGTCACAGGTACAGTTAGTTAATCAATAGTTGGGATGGTTGTGGCTGGAATCTCCGTCCACAGAAGCTTTCAGGTCATCTTTGTTCTAGCAAAAGTAACTGAAAAAACAGAAAATGTCAACTAGAAAACAAAACAGTATCAATACTAAAAAGCTTTGAAGATTGTCAACGATATGTTCATTTAGTTTTTAAGAATTGTACCCGAACACTAATCCCTCCTGCCTACAACCATGTCCATATCCCTCCATCTTCCATACACCTATGTGCCTATCCAAATGTAAAGTGTATAAGCCACTATTCGAAACCGTGGCCACTTGCAGAACAATGCAGCTCAAACCTCCTATCAACTGGAAGTATTCAGCTACACAAACAAACATGGATGGAGCAGTGATGATCCAACACAGGCCAAGAGGTGCACTCCATCCTGCGTTCCTTATGAACCAGGAGGGTCTCCATTGGGCTCAGAGGAGGAAGATCAGGTGGGGAGACCAGTCCTACTATATTTGCCTCGACCACCATATCAGGCAATGCATTGCAGGCATCCACAACTCTGGGTAAAAGACTTACACCCTTGAACCTACCCCCTTCACCTTCAATACATGCCCTCTGGTATCAGACAATTCAACCCAGGGAAACAGATACCCCCTATCCACTCTATTTGTGCCTCTTATAATCTCGTAAACTTCAATCAGATCTCCCCTCAGCTTCAATCAGATCTCCCCTCAGCTTCCTGAGAAAACAACCTGTTTATCCAGCCTCTCATGAATGCACCTGCCCTCTAAACCAGGCAGCATCCTGGCAAACCACTGTTGCAGCTTCTCCAAAGTCTCAACGTCCTTCCTCTTGTGGAGGAGACCAAAAATGTATGCAATACTCCAAATGTGGTGGCCTAACCAGAGTTTTATAAAGTTGCAACACAACCTCCTGACTTTTCAACTCAGAGCCTCAACTAGCAAAAGAAAGCCTTCCATAAGCCTTGTTAACCGCCTCACCGACCTGTGTAGCCACTATCAAGGAGCTATGAACTTGGATCTCAAGATCTCTCTACTCAGCAACACTATTAAGGAATGCAACTCCACACATTTTTCTGGGTTAAACTCCATCTGCCATTTCTCGGCACATATCTGCAATTGATCTATATCGTGCTGTATTCTTTGCCAGTATTCAAGACTATCCACAATGCCACCAATCTTGGTATCATCCCACCCGTCTACATTTTCATTCAGGTCATTTATATACATTACAAACACTAGCAGTCCCAACACAGCTCCCTGCGTAACTCCACCTCAAATAAGTCCCTTCAACCACTGCACTTTGCCTTCTATGAGAAAGCCATTTCTGAGTCTAAGCTGCCAATTTGCCAGGGATCCCATGCGTCTTAATCTTCTTGATTAGCCTCCCATGAGGGACTTTGTCAAACATCTTACTAGAATCCATGCAGACAACATCCACAGCCCTACCCTCATCAATTTCTCTCATCACCTTGTCAAAAAAACACAAAACACCTTAAAGTTAAGCCTGGCAATTGATGGTGACTGCAATAATGGGAGCAGAGTGAAGAAGCTGTCAGCGTAAAACAGAATAACAGTATGTTTACCAGATGGCTCATGTAATTATCGCACAATGTGTGTCCTGTGTGAAACAGTTCCAAATACCCACTCCCCAGTTCTTTAATTTCTTCATGCCTCTGCTCAACCATTAAACAGAAGTAGGCCACAGCTTTCAGCTGATCTCCTTGGTATGCCTAAACTTTAGGACAGCTTCCCATATATAATCTGCTTGGGACCTCCAAAGATTTTATTGGGATGGGATATTAGGAATGGAAAAGAATTGGAACTATGGTGACAAGGAGAGAGGGAGTGTCAGAAGAAAGAAATAGAGTGATTGGGCACCATGGTTGAGTAGCAGTCAATGCGACACAACTACAGTTCTGGGTGTCGGAGTTCAGAGTTCAATTCCAATGGCGTCTGTAAGGAGCTTGTACATCCTCGCCGTGACTGCGTGCACTTTCTCCAGATGCTGCAGCTTCCTTCCACAGTCCAAAGACGTGCCATTTTATAGGTTAACTGTTCATTATAAATTGGCTTTTGATTAGGTGAGTGTTAAATAGGTGCATTTGTGCATTGCTAGACAGTGTGGGTCTTCGGACTGGAAGAGCCTGTTCCACACAGTATCTCTAAATAAATAAACAAACAAAACAATAATTGGGGGAAACAATAAGGGATAGTGTGAAGTTGGAATGGTGCTTACATCAAAGGGCATAGCTTACAACAAATGCTTCATACTTGTGCATGAGAGACTATCAAGCCTAATCTGGGAAATTCTATGAAAAAGTGCTGGTATTGCTGGCATTTAATTATCATTTTAAAAAAAAGAACCAGCCTAATATTTAGGTACCATACATAAAATCTGTAGATTCGATGTATATAGTTCAGAAATACCTTTATAAAAATCATGAACACAACTGTTTGTTCCCCTCCATAGATGCTGCCTGATCTGCTAAGGTACTCCAGCACTTTGTGTGTTGATCTTAATAAAAATGTGTTTTATTTTAATAAAGAAAACTAAAGCTAATAAAATGGCAACAATTTTTTTCTGTGAAGTTGTGAAATGAAATGAAGAAAAGCATTGGAAACTTTGATGTGCACTGATTGTGAAGTTCACTGAACAAGAACAACATCTGTTCCAATTGCACAAATGTTCAAGCTTAAGCTTTCTTTTAGATAGTAGAAAAGTTAGCACAACTTGAAGCTAGTCATAAATACCCAACAGGATATCATTGTTGGCACAGCTGTGGTGAAGAATGACTTGTATGAATTTGCACCAGTGATTTCTGTCTCTCACCACCACTCCACTTCCAAGCCACTAAATGAAAAACGTACTCAGGCACCAAGTTTGCGAGGTCAACAAATCATTGGTTACTTTGACATCTTTCATTCAGAAGATGCAAGAGAAAACTGTTGTCCATTTGTTTTTGCTTTTGTTTATGCATTTGGTACGTTCTTCCCTTTTGTATCAGCCTTTTCCACCACTCTGGCCAATGCATCCCAGATACCTACCATTCTCTGTGAAAAGAAAACCTAGTTCTGATATTTCCCCTAAACTTTCCCCCACTCACCTTAAACTGATGTCTTCTGATATTGGCCATTGCTACCCTGGGAAAACGGTGCTGGCTTTCGTCTCTATCTATGGTTCCTATAATCCTGTACTCCTCTAGAAAATCATCTCTCAGCCTCCTTCACTCCGAACTGTAAAGCCCAAAATTGCTCATCCTTTCCTCATAAGATATGTTCTCTAATCCAGGTGGTATCCTGGTAATTCTCCTCTGCACCCATTATGAAACTGCCACATCCTTTCTCTAGTGAGGTGACCAAAACTGAACACAATACTCAAGGTGTGGTCTAACCAGAGTTTTACAGAGCTGCAACTTTCCCTCAGCTAATGAAGGCCAACACACCACCCAATCAAGTTATGTGGCAACTTTGAGGGATTTATTTGTCTTTGAGCCCAAAATCTCTCTGTTCCTCCACACTGCTAAGAGTCCTGCCACTAACCTTACACTCTGTCTTCAAGGCCAACTTTCCAAAGTGTCTCACTTCACACTTCCCCAGATTGAGTTTTATCTGCCGTTGTTTGCCCTTGATTCTACTAGAAATGGATAAAGGAGCTTTCCACATTTGCCCTGTTCATCAAAATAAAGGGAAGCTGCGAGGTAGATACCAACTCCCCAAGTTCAAACTCATCTCAAACAGGGAAGGAATCAGACATGACTGTTACCAGTAATAGCAATGGCAATAATTTAAAAGGTCTTCTTTGTCTGGCACACCTGTTTCTCCTTCACAATGAACTGATTATGTGAACAGAGTATTAACCCCTCCATAATACCCACCAGCACAATTGGCATCCAAGCAGTACTGAAACAACTTCTTCTCCCAGACCTCCCTGCTACCACCTATGTCTCCTCACAAACAAAGCACCAGTAGCATTAATACTATTTACTTTTTAACTCGTGTTGTAAATGGGACCTTAAGCTAAATATCAATCCTCTGGAATATATTTTATTATTTGTTAATTTATTTGTGATAATATCATATTGTTCATGCAGTAAATGTACCATGTGGTGCAAGGTGCAAGGTTGGAGAAATGTCATTTCTTTTGGCAGTATACACGTATAGGCTTGAATGACAATGAACTTGAACTTGACTTGAACTTAATGCACCTTTCATGTGAATCATGTAGTCTTGAGACAATGAATGCAGATATAATTTAAGTTCTAATTTATAAAGTAACAGCTTTATAAAATATTACCGTCTAGACCCAGAGTATGGCCACTTGCATATTGACCCCATTAAGGCTCATCTTTCAAAAGGACATCCAGTGGACGCTGGTGTCCAGTTCTCCTTGCTTCTTGCAGCATACAATCAGAAATTGACAGGCTACCCGTAATTTCCTTTCCATTTATGTCTCCAGAGATCTTAGGCTTATATATTCCAAAAGCAAAATGGAGAAAAGGGGTTGAATAAAATTAATCTATTTCAGACCAATGTTAAGAATGCATAAGTTGAATTTACATACAGCAAGAAATTTTGCTCGAAAGCATTATAGAAGGTATTTCTAATGTAAATTGCTGATTAAAACAAAATAGAGTTTCAGATTAATAGAGCTTTTGTTTACATTGCTGATGTGAAACAAAACTGTTTTGTTTTTAATAAGCTCGTTTGTTTTATTTCATGGTTATAAAAGTTCTTCCCATTAGATTTGAGTGTAAGTTTAATGGTAGAATTTACTGAGGCATTTGTAAACAGTGTTGACTCAGGGCTGCTCATTTTGATAATGGCTACACTGATATTACCTTTCAAAAATCACATTGCGGTTATTATCCAAAACTCATTTGTTTTGCAGGAAGTGAATTGTTTTAGGAATGCACTTCCTCATTTCCCAGCAATAAAGAATTTAGAAAATGACTAATATTGGTTAAAATATCGAAAACAGCAGTGGATGTAAACCATAACAGCATGAGTTTTTTTCTTCATAATCTAATGTTTGCAATCTGTTCTGTAATAATATAAAGGAAACAGATTGCCTCGAGTGCTCATTGCATACTTCAGGATGTAAATTGTAAGGACTGATTCCATCAACTAAGCCAGCCTCCTAACTTCCAAACGCTGCATGATTCTTTCCTGGGAGATGATGAACTCTCGCCTCAGGATCAGCATTTCCCACATGAATGCAACAATCCCACTTGATTTCATCATTTCTTGCTTCACTCTCAGGCTGTTGCCTGGTTTACTATGAGGACAGACTTGGAATATTTTCTCTGGAGTGTCAGAGGCTGAGGCACTTCCTGGTAGAGAGTGTCTAAAGTTATGAGAGGGTAGATAGTCAGGGTCTATATCCCAGGATAAAAATATCAAATACAAGGGAGCATATCTTTAAGCTGAGAGAAGAAAACTCTACAGTTAAATGAGAATTACGAAGTCTGGCATGGGCTGCTGGGGAAGGTGATGAAAGCAAGTACTTTGAAGAGATTTTTGCACAGTCAGGGAATGGAGGGACATAGGCCATGCACAAGCAGATGGGATTAGTTTAATTTAGCATCATGGCTGGCTCAGACACTATGGCAGGTTCCTGTGTTAGACTTTTCTATTATTCTATTTAAGATCCCCATAAGTTACCGTGACAAAAATAATATGCAATAAAAATGGAAATGCTGGAAGTACTCTTCGAGTCAGGTTACATTTGTAGGAAAAGAAAGAGAGCTAATGGTTCAAGTTAAGAGCCTGTCAGAATGTAGAACATGGAAAATGAAACAATACAGGAGGGAGGGCTGGGGACGAGGTTGTCTCCGATACAGTAAAACCAATGTGACCATAGATGCAGAACATCAAAAGTCATTTGTCACAAACAGAGTATTCACAGAATTTATCTAAAATAAACAAAATCTTGTAATCACATGGAAGTCTAGTGACATTGATGGAAAGGTAAACAGAGTTAACCTTTCAGGTCAAAGACCCTTCGTCGGACTGCAAGGTTATCTGTTTCTGCTGTGCTGATGGATATGATATAGTCTTAGCTGCCAACTTGGCTAGAGTCTGTAATGCAAAATCTCTTGCCAACAGCTGCCTGCCACCCGCCATCAGTTGTTTACCTCTCAATTGTTTACTTTCTTCCTCTTCAGTGATTCCTTTAGAAATGCCAGTTAAGTTGGAGAAAAGCTAGAAAATCCATCTTTGACCACATTCTGTCAAATATGAGAACAGATGGGGTAATTTAATGTCTGCAGCCCAAGCGCATCACTGATCATTTTTATTCCATGAGCCTTAACATCCTGATTCTGTATTGAAAAATAAGCTGCAATGTTCGATGCATCTGTTGGATCTCTGTTTATTTTCCGATCCTTAGGGTTCTACCAGGAGTCAGGGGTGAATGAGCAGTCTTAAACTCTTAACGATCGTTTATTTTAAGTACAAACAAATATACAAGTACCAAGCAAACTAAATAATTTGCTGAGAAATGAAGCAAAGAGATGAGTGAACAGCAATGAATGTGAAGATGAAAGAAAAGGAAAGATGGCACCTCTGAAAAATCCATCACCTTTATAACCGAGATAAGAAAATTCCTTAGGTAAAACAAGCCAGTCACTTACATTATGTGGAAAAATGAGAAAGGTGATATTTTAACTGTTACACCACTTTCTGCTATTAAGTGAGGATGGACCATCACATATTGAGAAAAATACATGAGTTTATTAAAAAGGACAAATAACTAAAATACAACTTTAGTCTTACAATAATTTATCTTATGAAAAGTATTAAAAACAGTGGTTTCCAACACATATCACATTTATTTTATGGTAAAACGGAGCTAGTATGTACAGTTACCCGCCTACCCCATCCCCTACCCCTGCTGTCTTATTCTGATTTCTTCCTTCTTTCTTCCCAGTCTGGATGAAAGGTTTCAACCCAAAGTGTTGACAGCTTATTCCTGACCACAGATGATGTCCTCCAGCATTTATATGTGTTGCTAGTAGGTATATGAGTTGGGCTCATGTTCTGAGCTCTGTTAGTTCTTATAGCTATATAATTTCTCATTGAAAACGGGCAACAATATTCTACCATTTGCGAATGACAATAATTCGACAAGTCTTTTTTGAGTTGCAGCAAAGAATTGCCTTGTTGATGAAACTCCTACTTTTCCTTCTCTTCCTCTGAGCACCTTCATCCCAGAATTACTTGGGCACTAGAGGAGGAAGATATTGTATATTTGAAAGATCCTGTTTGATTTTCCTCCTGTGGTGTGCACAGCCAATATGCTTCCAAACCCCTTGACTCTTTATTCTTGCCAATGGAGTTTTTTTGGGGTTGACCGCAGCAGGGGTTTCTTCCAGAATTGCACATATGACCTAATGATCCCAGACCCAAAATAACGTAGGGTCATGAGTACATACTGTTGATGGGAGAATTGTCACCTCATCAATGATACACTTAGGTTATGTGATATTGGCAAATTTAGTCTTAGAGCTCTGACTTCATACACAATTGCTACATTAGTGAAATGCAAGGACAATGTGGTTTTTGCCTGTTACCAATACACACCTGTGTATCCAAATTAAAAAGAATGATAACCAACACAGAAAACTCAGTGATCCTGCTCAACATCATAGCGGTCGAGCAGCCAGCATTTTAAGGGTCTATTCCAAAGATCATACCAGCTACTATATGTAGTCAACTCGCTGTCAGCAAAAAAAAAACAAGCAAAAAGTGTGCCTATACTGTCAATGATTTCAGTTAAAGCAGATTAGTGTTGTTCAAAAAATGAGCAGATTTTAGAGATAATATTGTATGGCTACATGCTAGTATCCTTGAGGACGGAATGTGAACAGCTTTTAGCACCAGTGTGAAAACCATCTGCAGACAACAGGTAATTCTACTTTACCAATGCAGGACAAAATACGCCTCATTTTGGTCAATAGATATCCAAGCCAACAAGTGATTTTGTACAGTAATATACATGGGTGTAGTGGAGAAAACATGCTATATTCTACTGAAAAATGTCACGTCTTATCTTCTATACCCTTTAGACATTGCCTGAAGTTTGCTCTGAGCAGGATGAGCTGGATTTCTTGATGGAAGCACTGATAATCAGGTAAGATTGCCTGAAAAAAATAGTAAGAGGAATCAGTAAGATTGCTTGCTAAACTACTGCTTTATTTAAGTCTTCCCTCATTTACTCCTCTCTCCAATTCTCATACCAATCCACTCCCTTCCCCCGACAAACACAATGGTCAACACTTTCTTTTAGATATTGGCAGGATGATCCACGACATGGGCAAATCAAACATGATCTCCTTTAGTCTAATTGAAGAATCTGTGAAAACATTCCTTTAGATGGCTATAAATAAACTGAGGCCAAGGAAAGCGAATTACTCTGGGCACCTGAAGCTCTGACAGATTTATAGCTTTCAAGTAAATTTATAATTAAGGTACATATATATCAGCAGAAAAGAACCCTGAGATTCACTTTCTTGCGGGCATTCACAGTAAATCAATATTCAAAAGTTCAAAGTAAATTTATTATCAAAGTGTAGCGGTGTGCTACACGCAGCGCTGAAATAACGACACGGAGTCGGTGAGCTGCAGTTGCAAAAGAGGTTTATTCAAACTTCACAGCCTCGCTTTTAAAGCCTTCCTGATCTCACCCTCCCCGGGCGTGAATGCCGTAGGGGGCGCGTATTCACAGTCCCGTCCCGTGCGCGGGCTTTTCCCCTTGCTGGTGAAGCAGGCTTTGCGCCCTCTTTGGGACCGGCCTCAATGCCGGTGCGCACCGCTTTGTGAGCCGGTTCTAGTGCGCAGGGAAGTGGGTCGCCACAAAAGTACATATATGTCACCATATACAACCCCAAGATTTGTTTTTTTCTGTGGGCATACTCAGCATATACAAAGAAACAACAAAAAACAACCAGAATAATTAATTAATTAATTAATTGATTGATTGATTGATTAATAAGCAACAAATATCGAAAACTTGAGTTGAGGAGTCCTTGAAAGTGAGTCCACTGAACATTTCAGTGACAGGGTTAGTGAAGTTGAATAAATTCATCCCCTCTAGTTCAAGAGCCTGATGCTGTTGTAGGTTCTGAAGCTCCCGTATTTTTGGTGACAGGAGTGTGAGGAGAGAATGGCCTGGATGGTGAGGGTCTTTGGTGATGGATGTTGCTTTCCTGCACCAATGCTCAGTGTAGATATGCTGAATGGCTTTACCCATGATTGACTGGGATGCATCCTCTACTATTTGTAGGCTTTTCCATTCAAGTGCATTGGTGTTTCCATACAAAGCTTGATGCAACCAGTCAATATATTGTTCACAGCATATCAACAGAAGTTTGTCAAAGTTTTAGATGACATGCTGAATCTTCACAAACTTCTAAGAAAGTAGAGGCACTGCTGTGTTTTCATTGTCACGGCACTTGAGTGCTGGACACAGTACAGATCCTCTGGAATTTAAAGTTGCTGATCCTCTCCACCTCTGATCCACCGCAAGCAATGGTCTGTAACATCCCTTTGGGCTTGGAGGCAATTCGGTGAGGCAGAACCGAAGCAAGGCAAGTGGTCCTGTTGCCCAGTGCAAAAAACACACGACATTCGATCGACTTAAGCACTGAGCCAAATCGGAAGGGTCGGGTTCAGGTTGAACTGAGGCAGCAGGATCCAGGCCCCAAAGAGCATCGAAGTGACACAACCCAATGTTTGGATGACGATTTAGACGCCAGGCCAGATCGGAATGGTCATGCTGAGGGAGGGGTGATCTAGCTCTCTGTTCTTCTCTGCACTGAACAAACGGTCTGAGAACAAACTTTTCGTGAACTTCAGTTCAGCACGCTATTTGCTTGCGTTTATTGATTGTGTGATTTGGTGTTTTTCTCTCTCAGCACATTAGGTGTTTGATGCTCTTTTTTTAAAAATAGCTTCTTTGGATTTCTTTGTTTTGTGGCTCCTTGTTGGGAGATGAATCCTAGGGTTGTATAATATGTACATATTCTGATAATAAATGTATTTTGAACTTTTGATGAGGACTGCAGAATCACCAAAAATATACGACTTGAAACAATAAAAAGCATTTTAATAGTTTCAAAACAGTTGATTCTGTAAAAGAAGGGATGATTTTTAAGAGATTCTCAAATTCAATGATTGGCCTGGAGATTGTTCTCTCAAAGGGGATGATTTCAGGCACTCCTGGAATTGCTGTGTCATCTAAGTAATGCGGCAATATTTTGAAGTGAGTTTGAGCACAGCAACCTGATTCAAACGTCTCCAGTGGTTTTTGGTGCCCTTATCTTTATAAGAACAAGGCTTTTCCACTGTCCATTGTTGGTTTTCTTTCTTTACTGGTTTGTGATTAATGATCTGATCTCAGATTAAATAATCAAACCACAGCCAAAATGTGAGGGTAGGAATAGCCAACTCAATATAAATAGATTAGATTTTACAGGCTGGTTGGAATGTAGTCTGGAGTTCACAAATGGTTGTGGTTAAGAAGGGGTGGGGAGAGGGTTAGATTGAAGGTATTAGCGAAGATGTAAGAGGGATTGAGAGTTATGGGCGTTTCATAGACCTTTCTGAATACTGATGGCGGAGGGTAAGAAGCTGTTCCCAGAAGGTGCAGCAAGTATAATTAGAAAAGGTAACGTGAGTACATTGTTTATTGCTAGGGCAAATGAATACAGAGGGAGGAAGAGTATGTTTCCATTGTATAGGGTATTGATGCGGCCGTATCTGGAATGTCCTCTATTTTTATTGAAGGAAGAGTTTTGCCAGTCTGTTATGTGGAATAGTTAGCTGTTTCATGTGCAGAGTTTGGACAGGCTGGATAGTATTCACTGCAGTGTAGAAGAGTGAGAGGGATATGATTGAAACATTTAAGGTCCTAATAGGACCTGACTGGGTAGATGTGGAGATATTTTCTCTTGTGTCTGAATCTAGATCCGGGACGGGTTATTTATTAGTAATGGGTCATCCTTTCAAGAGAAAGGATAAAGTATATTTTTCTCTTTGGAGATCATGAATCTTTGGAACTCCCTTTCTCAAAGCGTGATGAAAGTGGATATTTTTGAATATTTTTAAGGGAGAGATAGACAAATGGATGTAAGATTACCACACAGGAAATGCTGGAGCAACTCAGCAGGTCAGGCAGCATCTATGGAAATGAATAAACAGTCAACATTTCAGACCAAGACCTTCATCAGGACTAAAAAGGAAGAGAAAAGAAGCCAGAATAAGGAAGTGGGGGGGGGGGGGGGTAAGGGAAAGTACAAGCTAGAATGATGATAGGCGAAGTCAGGTGGGTGGGGAAGGGGGATGAATTAAGAAACTGGAGGTGGAAAACATAAACTGCAGGAGAAGCAGGAATCTGATATGAGAGGAGAGTGTACCTTGGGAGAAAGGGAAAGAGGAGGGGCAACAGGGTGATGGGAATGGGAGGAGAAGAGGTAAGAGGGGAGCCAGGGTGGGGAATGGAAGAAGAGGGAAGGAAGAGGCAGTAAAATTATGATAAGTTTGAGAAATCAATGTTCATGCCATCCAGGTCAGAGGCTGCCCAGATGGAATATGAAGTGTTGCTCCTCCAACCAGACAGAGGCTTCATCGTGGCAGTAGAGGAGGCTATGGATTGACATGTCAGAATGGGAAGGGGGATAGGAATTTAAATGGTTGGCCCTGGGAAAACTTGGTTTTGCAGATGGAGCAAAGGTGCCCAATCTATGTCGGGTCTCACCAACATAGAGGAGGTGGCATTGTGAGCACTGGATACATGAGAAGAGCCCAGCAGATGCAGAGGTGAAGTGTTGTCTTGCCTGAAAGGAAGTCAGGGAGGATGTGAATAGGCAGATGTTGCTTTGTCTGCTGAAAAGAACCCTGTTCTGTAAAGAAGGATGTTCTGGGGAAACAAGATTCATCCTGGTAACAGATGCAGCAGAGACAACGAAACTAGGAAAAAGGGATGGCATTTTTACAGGAGATAGGGCGGGAAAAGGGTATGGTCAAGCTGTGGATACATGAAGCAGCACTGATACAGTCATCAATATAACGTAGGAAGAGTCGGAGAGCATTGCTGGGGAAGGCATGAAACGTGGACTGTTCCACGTGGCCAATGAAAAGACGGACATAGCTGAGGCCATTGCGGGAGCACATGGCTTTACTTTGAGCTTGGAGAAAGTGGAAGAAGCTGAAAGAGAAATTGTTGAGTGTGAGAACTAATTCCGCCAGATGGAGGAGGGTGGTCGTGGAGGGGAAACTGGTGGTGTCTGTTTTCTAGGAAGAAGCAGAGAGCTTTAAGGCTTTTATGATAGGAGACATAGTGTATAGAAACTGAATATCTATGGTGGAAATGAGGCATGCTGCTGATCTCCTCAACAACCTTCAATTCCCTAGAGCATCTTCTTGCTTCCCCCATTCCCCCACTCACCTGTCTTCACCTATCTTGTACTCCTTCCGCTCCACCCACCTTATCATTCTGGATTCATCCCCTTCCTTTCCAGTCCTGATGATGGGTCTCTGCCCGAAATGTCAACTGTTTATTCATTTCCATAGATGCTGCCTGACCTGCTGGGTTCCTCCAACAGTTTGTGTGTGTGTGTGTGTGTGTGTTACTCTGGATTTCCAGCACTTGCAGAATCTCTTATGTTCATGATGTAAGATTTTATTGGATTTTCTGAATTGCAGATTTGACGTTATGTCAGATTCACCAAAATCTCACTAAGTGGCAAACCAGGCTTTCAGGGCTGAATGGTCAACCCCTACTCATAATGTGTATGGACGAATGCGCTGTGCATTGCAGTGTGACCTCACTCTGCCAATTGCAATAGCAATGAGTTTCATTAACATTAAATTCAGCCTAAAGAAACTTTCAAGAGAAGTTGTCAACTTTCTAGATGAGCATTTAAAGCATATTTTAACTCACATTTAAATTGAATTAGATTTACCCTGAGCCTGTAAAGTCTCAGCAGCTCCCAGGAAAGCTTTTCCACATGGTGTCAAGTTGAGTAGCATAGGATAAACTGTGGGCATGCCTTGCTATATAAATCTAGCGCAGAGAATAAGGAGCTATGAAGGAAAGCATTTTAAATTAAAATTCTCAATTCCCGTATCAAATTTACTAGACGTTTTGGAATTTTCTGTTAAAAGAGAGCACTTCCTCAACTATTATCTATTTCAAGAAGATCCGCGCCAATGCCATCAGCTCAGACACTATTGCAAGTTCCTAGTTGATTGCACCCATGGTGGATACAAGTGAGAGCAAACAGGACTACACTCGCCTATGTAACCAGCTGCCTGATAATTGACCCACCACATCTAGCTGTTCGCCTGCCTGTCCAAGACTGCTTCTGCAACCTTCAACCATTCTTTGCTTTCTGAAGATTACATTTGCTATTTCCAAACACACCTCCATTCCTAAACCAGTAAACACGGACCAGTGAAGATGTACGTACTTAATCTGATCACGAAATCTCAGCCATTTGGACCTGGACATTTCCAATTCCCAGAGAAAAAACACTTTTCAAATAGCTGTAATGTTACATCATTTGTCTCATTAAAGTTTGCCATTTTTACCTCAAAGGCTGCATGTTTCTATAGATGCTGAAATAAAATTTATCATGAATGAAGTCCTGCCAGTGCAGTTGTTTCCACATTTCTCTCAGATTTCTAGCGAGTTGATTTGTTGTCATTGAAGTGGTCAATGCTTTTCATTGTGATGCGAAACATGTACTTCTTCTGTTGCAGTAAGTTCTGCCATCAAAACATTGTGCGATGTATAGGAGTCAGCCTGCAGGCTCTCCCTCGCTTCATTCTGCTGGAGCTGATGACAGGGGGAGACATGAAATCCTTCCTTCGAGAATACCGACCTAAACCAGTAAGATGCGAACATATGTTAATGGAAATATCTGTTGAAAGTTGTTTTTCACAAACAGAATCAATCTTGTGGAGTGACAGATTCCAGCTTTAAAAGAATCCAGTGTCAAAAGCCCATTATTAGATTTATTGGCAAAGTAGGATGATGTCAGGATTTTCAATAATTTTAGTAATTTCCTTCCCTCGCCATAGATTGTGAGCATTTAGTGTTTGCTTCACATCTCAGTGATCATCTCTGAGGTGTTTCTTCATTGATGCATTGAGGAACTCTATTTGGGTCCTCATGGTACTGATGCATTTCCAGATGATGCTGATTAAATGTTAGCATTTATCTGACGCTTGGCAAAGTGTCAGATGTTACTGGTCTCTCAATTGTTGTGACTCTGATTAAGGGTAAAGCTTCAGTGTAGAAAAAAGTATTGAAATGAAGTCTGCAGTTCTTTATTTTATATAGACTGGGTAATATACTTATGAAGGCACTGACATTTGAAATCTAACTAATCCTTATTACAGTATATTGGTTGTCAGTTTCTGCAGCATTCACTGAAACTAGATAAAAGAGCACGGAATACATCACGTAATTTCAGTGCCCTGACAGTCAAAGAATTCAATGTTTTATTTAGAATTAAGGTTCGGCCAATATTATCTGCATGAACCAAGAGAAGTCAGCTAATTGCAAAGTTTGGTTTTAAGCTATCCACTCTGTAATTGACCACATCTTGCAAAGCTAGCAAACGTTTGTTCATATAGTTCGTTTTTATTGGACTTGTCACTTTTCACTTAACTCAACTGATATCTAGTAAAAATCAAAGCAAGCCAGGAACTGATTTCCAGTCCTTTTTAATCCATATTCAGATTTATTTTCCTTCATATCTTATACCCAACTTCCTCTCCATTTCTCTTTTTTCTAAAGTTTACAATTGTTACTGTTATATTTCAGCCTTCATTTTCATGCATGCTTTGGGATAATAAATGACAGGAATAGTTAAAGTCAGAGTAAAGTATTTTCTGCACCCTCCCCTCTGGCTAGCCCCCAACAGCCATTTTAATTGGTGTTCTCAGTTGGAGAATGAGGATTCCCAACAAACTACATTAAAGCAAAATATTGTTGATGGTGGGAATCTGAAGAAAAAATAAAATGCAGGAAAAACTCAGCTTTTACACAGCATTAGTGGAAAAAGGATATTAATCTTTTCAGTTGATAATCATTCATCAGAATTGTGAGCAAGTATCCCTAGAGTCATTGAGAAGCACATCATGGAAACAGGCCCTTCAGATTTTTGAATCCATGCCAACCATCAGCTATCACTAACCACTAAAATTAATTCTACACTAATCCCAATCCCAGTACGTTATTCTCCTCATATTCTCTTTAACTCCACCAGATTCTACCACTCATTTATACACTAGCGATAGTTTATTAGTGACCAACTAACTAATGAACCTGCATGTCTTTGGAATGTGTGAGAAAAACAGAACTCCCAGAGGAAGCCGGCACTTGAAATAACATGCAGACTTCACATAAACAGTAACCGAGACTGGAATTGAACCCAGCTCTTTGTTGCACTGAGACAGTGACTCTGTTAGCTGTGCCACAGAATAGTGTTAGTTGCATACAAGATTTAAAGTGAAGGGAAGTGAGATGTTGAATTACATGTTAATTTAATATTATTACTGTCACTATAGCATGGTAGAACCTGTCACTAATAGTCAAAAGTTGTGTGCTATGTCTAATAGCGCTTAATCGTGAGGAACATTAATTTTGTGTTGAGAAGAATGTGGATTTTGCAATGTGATTCTTGAAGGTATTTTAAATTGATGAAATTTGTAGGAATATTGATCCTGTAATATTGATCAAGTGACACTGGGCCAGATCTTAACTTTGACAATGTAGAGCTGGTGTTTGGTCCTCAATTTAGTGAGCACAGCGTAAAGGATCTGAATAAAGATGATGATTCCTGATCATCAAAATTAATGATTCAAGAAATAAAGAGTTTGCTAAGAAATTGGAGAGCTGCAAACACCAGTGGAATCTGTAGCACACTTGGTAACCAAAGCAATTAAATGTTTATTGGATTTTATTGGGACTGAAGATTGTCACCCTCTTGCATACTTTCATTATAACTTTGACAGAAGTGACTACAGCGGGGTGCGAAATTAAACATCTTTTATATTGTATGTTCTGTTCTTACAGTAAGATTTCCATTGCCCTTGTAAGGATACCTGTTTCTTACATAGCAGGTAACATGAGACAGCATCTAAACACATTATTCTTATGTATCACTTCCACTCACAGCATGCCAGTTTTATACTTTCTTGGTTAAAACTACTTATCAAATGTCTTTTGATATCACAGGGGCAGCCATCAACTCTCAGCATGCTAGACTTGCTGAATGTGGCTCGTGACATTGCTCGGGGCTGCCAGTATTTGGAGGAAAACCACTTCATTCATCGGTATGTAACCACAAGCTAGGCAAGCAGGATCACTGAATGCTATCCAATTGTGTATGTTTCTGATAATCTTTATAATGGGACTTTTTGCTGTTACACCGCTTTACAAGAAATGAAACAGATATACTCCACTTTCACCCTGAGGTGGATGCGATGAAAATTTCCTCTATATTCACTGTAGGAATGGAAGAGGCTGTGCTATCTTGCAATATTTCTGTGACATATTTCTTTTTGAATTGATTTTCCTGTTATTCCAATAACCTACTGAAATAACATAGCAAAGAATTTTTGATTAATGCAGGTGACCTCAATTTCAAAACTGCTTTTAGTAAACCAAGGTTGAGTTTTCTGATAAAAAAAAATTGCCAGAAAAAAACCCACTGCAGAATTGTTAGCAGTTCTGATCACAAATACATTACAGAACACCCAAAGCTACATTCAAAAGATCAAAGAATAAACAAGTTAAAATTATATCTCTAATTTAAAAAAAACACAAAAATCATGTGAAGCAGAAAAAGCAGTCTTGTATTTCAGTGTAAGAGCAATGTGGTAAGTGAATGCATTAAATCAACAATAGGAATACTGGCATCATTTTTTATGTGAGCAATCAGCAGATGGATTATAGTTCTATTCATTTGTCATAAACCTATTCTGCAGTTAGTTGAATAAACTCATATTTTACGCACATTCCCTAAAGAAATGTTCATTTAGATATTTAGATTTAAGTGCATAAGGTATTTTTTTTGTAGGAGGCTGTCTTTTGTAATCTGAACATATGCTGGTTTAATCCTTGGAAATTCCTACCTACATGCTCCCTTATCTGGGTGAAAACATTTATTGGGGATTGAAAAGTGGGATCACTGTCATGATACAATCCATCCATTCGAAATTTAATATAGAACATAGAACACTACATCACAGTACAAGCTCTTAGGGCCACAATGCTGTGCTACATTTATAACCTATTATAAGATTAATCTTATCCAGCCCTCAATTTTGCTATCATCCATATGCTTATCTAAGAGTTTCTTTCTTGTCCTAAATATTTGCCTCTACCACTACCCCTGGCTGGGATTCCACACAGTCACCACTCTCTGTGTAAAAAAATCTCGCCTCTAACATCCTCCCTATACTTTCCTCCAGTCACCTTAAAATTATTCCCCTTTGTGTTAGCCATTTCTGCTCTGGGGAAAAAGTCTCCAGCTGTCAATTCGATCTATGCCTTTTATCATCTTGTACACTTCTATCAAATCAACTGCCATCCTCCTTCACTCCAAAGAGAAAATCCCTAGCTCACTCGATCTGTCCTCATGAGATATGCTTTCTAAATCAGGCAGCATCCTGGTAAAGCTCATCTGCACCCTCTCTAAAGCTTCCACATTCTTCCTATAATAAGGCAACCGGAACAGTATCCAATATTCCCAATGGGGTCTAACCAGGGTTATATAGATCTGTAAGATTACCTCATGGCTCATGAACTAAAAAAAATTATAATGAAAGGAAGAAAAAAATCTCTTAACACAAAGCATTGGAAATAGAATTGGTTCATTATTTTCACATGTACTAAGTTCCAGTGAATAGCTTGTCCTGCATGCTGTTCATGCAAATGAAATCATTGCAAAGTGCATTGAGGTATTGAAAAGGCTTTCTGCTGCTCAGTGTCGATCATAGATGTTACGTTCTAGCTGAGTAGATATGCAAGCCGGGGATGTACGATATGAAGAGCTCATATTGCAAGCTCCCCCTCTCCACGC